>NW_007739562.1:10909-19402 GCF_000696425.1 Galeopterus variegatus | reverse complement strand
ATAAAAACAGATGCACAGGCCAATGGAACAGAATAGAGAATCTAGAAATCAACCCATACACCTACAGATATTTGACAAGGCACCAAGAACATACACTGGGGAAGAGAGTGCCTCTTCAGTAAATGGTGCTGGGAAAATTGGACATCTATATGTAGAATAATGAAACTAGACCTGTACCTCTCACCATATACTGAAATCAACTCAAAATGGATTAAAGAATTAAATATATGTCATGACATGAAACAATAAAATTCCTAAAAGAAAACATAGGGGAAGCACTTCAGGAAGTAGGATTGGGCATAGACTTTATGAATATGACCCCCAAAGCACAGGCAACCAAAGGAAGAATAAACGAAATCATATCAAACTAAAAAGCTTCTACACACCAAAAGAAACAATTAACAGAGCAAAAAGACAACCAATAGAGTGGGAGAAAATATTTGCAAAATATACATCTGACAAAGGATTAATATCCAGAATATACAAAGAATTCAAACAGCTTAATGGCAAAAAACAAAAACAAAAAACAAACAAACAAAAAAACCCAATTAAAAAATGGCAAAGGAGCTGAATAGGCATTTCCCAAAGGAAGATATACAAATAGCCAACAGACACATGAAAAAAATGCTCAACATTACTCAGCATTTGGAAAAGGCAACTCAAAACCACTCTTAGATATCATCTCACTCCAGTTAGGCTGGCTAATATCCAAAAGACTGAGAGTAATAATAAATGCTGGTGAGAATGCAGAGAAAAGAGAACCCTCCTACACTGTTGGTGGGACTGCAAAATTGTGCAGCCTTTATGGAAAATGGTATGGATGTTCCTCAAATAATTACAGATACAGCTACCATATGACACAGCTATTTCACTGCTGGGTATATACCCAAAGGAATGGAAATCATCATGTTGAAGGGATACCTGTACTCCTATGTTTATTTCAGCACTATTCGCAATAGCCAAGAGTTGGAACCGGCTTAAATGCCCATCATCAGATGAGTGGATGAGGAAAATATGGTATATCTACACAATGGAATACCACTCTGCTGTAAAAAAGAATGAAATATTACCACTTGCAGCAACATGGATGGACTTAGAGAAAATTATATTAAGTGAAATAAGCCAGGCACAGAAAGAGAAATACTGCATGTTCTTACTTATATGTGGGAGCTAATAAAAATAAATAAATAAATATACAAATAAATAAAAGGGGGGAAAAGGCACAACAACCACAGTAATTCCTTGAATTTGTAAATAGATATGATGTTGATGGGGGGAGTGGGGAGGGGGGGAAAGGAGGGATTGGTAAAGGGACACTAAAATCAACTATACTGTATATTGACAAATTGAAAAAAATTTAAAAGAATTGTACTTTCAGGTGATCCAGCAAAAAAATTTTTTTTCTTTCTATTTTTCTTCTAAAAAAAATAGCGCTCCATCAATACCTTCATAAAGCTGTAGATATAATAACTCAGTTATAATGGTCAATTTTTAAAATCATTCTTTATTGCAGTAAAATCATATAACATAAATTTAACCATTTTAAAGTCTTCGATTCAGTGGCATTTAGTACATTCACTTTGTTGTGCAACCATCAGCTCCATCTATTTCCAGTACGTTTTCATCATCCTCCCCAAATCCTCTGTACCCATTAAGCAGTCATTCCTCAGCTCCATCCCTCTTTGGCTCCCAGCAACCACAGATCTTCTTTCTGTCTATATGGACTTACCTATTTTCACTTAGCATAATGTTTTAGATGTTGAGCCGTGCTGCAGCATGTATCAGTACTTCATTTTCTATGGGTGAATAATATTCCATTGTACGTATATGCCACATTTTGTTTAGCCATCCATTGTTGATGGACATGTGGATTGTTTTGTCATTCCGGCTACTGTAAATAATGCTGCTATGAACATTTGTGTACAAGTATTTGTTTAAGTACCTATTTTTGATTCTTTTGGGTACATATCTGGGAGTGGGATTTATGGCTCATATGGTGATTCTATGTTTAATTTTTTTGTTGTCCTTTTTGTGACCGGTAAGGGGATCACAACCCTTGGCTTGGTGTCACCTGCACCACGCTCAGCCAGTGAGCACACCGGCCATCCCTATATAGGATCCGAACCCGCGGCGGGAGCGCTGCTGCGCTCCCAGCACTGCACTCTCCAGAGTGCGCCACAGGGTCGGCCCCTATGTTTAATTTTTAAGGTAATTTGAGGTAATGGTTTCTATCGAGGCTGCAAACTTTCATGTACTGATCAGCAATGTATTACGGTTTCAGTTTCTCCACATCCTAGCCAACACTGATTTTCCCTGTTTGAGAGTATAGCTATCCTTGTTAGTGTGAAGTGGTATCTGGTTGTGGTTTTGATTTGTATTTCTCTAATAATTAATGACATTGAAAACTTTTTCATGTGCTTGTTGGATATTTGTATATACCTTTGAATATTTGTCTATTGAAGTGCTTTGCCTATTTTTAAACTGGATTGTTTATCTTTTCATTGTTGTGTAGTAAGTAGTAAGAATTCTTTATGTAGAGTGGATATTACACCCTTATAAGATATATATTTTCTCCTATTTTGTAGGCTCTTTCTTGAAAAAATTCTTAGATGCACCAAAGTTTGTAATTGATAAAGTCCAATTAATTTATTTTTTTGTTTTGTTGTTTGTGATTTTGGTGTCTTATCTCTGAATCCATTGACAAATCCAAGGTCATAAAAGTGTATCTATGTGTTTTCTTCTAAGAAATTTATAGTTTTACATCTTATGTTGAGGTTACTGATCCATTCTGAATTATTTTTCATATATGATGTGAGGTCTAACTTCATAGTTTCGATTGTAGATATCCAGTTTTCTCAGCACCATTTGTTCAAGAGACTTTTTTCCTTTTATGAATGGACTTGACACTCTTGTCAAAAATTAATTTGCCATAGATGCATGGGCATATTTCTAGACGTTAAATTCTATTCCATTGGTGTATTTGACTATTGTTATGCAAGTTTTTCACTATTTTGATTACTGTATATTTGTAGTAAGTTTTGAAATTGGGAAGCATGAGTTCTCCAACTTTTTTCTTCTTTTATGATATTGTTTTGGCTATTTGGGGCTTTTCAAATTCCATATGAATTTGAGGATCTGTTTTTTCATTTCCACAGAAAGGCCTATGAAACTTTGATGGGTATTGCATTAAATCTATAGGTTGCTTTGAGTATTATTGCCACCTTAACAATGGTCTTCTGTTGTTAAATATTAACAAAAGTCTTCTAGTTCATGAACAAGTTATGTCTTTTCTTACCCTTGGTTAAATTTATCCCTGGGTGTTTTATGAATGCAGTTGTTAATGTAATTACCTCTTGATAGCCTTTTCAGATCATTCATTGATGGCACATAGAAATACAACTGAATTCTGAGTGTTGATCTTGTACACTGCAACTTTGTTCAATGAATTTGAACAAATTCTAGTAGGTTTTTTTTGTGTGTGTGTGTGTGTGTGGATTCTTTGGAATATATACAGGCCCCTAACCTCTGAGAGTAGATATAGTTTTATTTCTTCCTTTCCACTTTAGATAGCCATTATTTATTTCTTTCGCTTGATATTTGCTGGCTGGAGCTTCTAGTGCAAAGTTAAATAGCAGTAGTGAAGGCAGGCATCAAGAGATCTTAAGGGAAAATCTTTCATTCTCTCACTATTTATTTATTTATTTATTTATTTATTTATTTTGTCTTTTTCCATGTCTGGCAACGGATCGCAACCCTCAGTGTCGCCCCTGTACCGGACCGGGACCGGCAACGGGATCGCAGCCCTCGGTGTTGCTCCCGTGCCTCGCTCAGCCAGTGAGCGGGAACCGGTCTGTATGTGGGATCCGAACCCTCGGTGGGAGCGCCGCCGTGCTTCCCAAGCGGCGCACTACAGCAGTGCGCCACCGGGCTGGCCCATCATTCTCTCACTATTTAGTATGACATTTGTTAAAAGTTTTTTGTAAACATCCTTTATCATGTTGAGATATTTTTCTTCTACTTTCAGTTTTCTGCATCTTTCTTTCTTTCTTCTTTCTTTTCTTCCTTTCTGTCATGAAAAGGCATTAGATTTTGCCAAATGCTTTTCTGTGCCAATTGAGACACGTTTCTCTCCTTTGATCTATTAATTTGGTGTATTCCATTGCTTGCTTTTCTTATGATAAACCATCCCTGCATTCCAGGAATTAATCGCACTTGGTCATGGTGCATAATCCTTTTACTATGTTGTTGGAATTGGTTTGCTAGCATTTTTGAGGATGTTTGCATCCATATTCATAAAGAGTGTTGGTCTATAGTCTTCTTTTTAATAGTTTCTTTGACTGGCTTTGGCAAGGGTAGTGCTGGCCCTATATATTAGGAAGTGTTCCTTTCTCTTCTATTTTCTTGAAAGAATTTGATAAGGATTGATGTTAATTCTTCTTTAACAGTTGGTATAATCACCAGAGGCCATTTGGTCCTGGGCTTTCTTTGTTCAGAAGTTTTTGATTACTGATTCAATCTCTCTACTTGTTATAGGTCTGTTCAAATTTTCTGTTTCTTCTTTACTAAGTTTTGGTTCTTTGTGTATGTTTAGACATCTGTCTATTTCATCTAAGTCATCTAATTTATTTGTATGTGATTGTTCATAATATTATCTTATAATCCTTTTTCTTTCTGTAAGATAGGTAATAATGCCTCCAAAGGGAAGTTACAAACCAAAAATACATTAATACTGCCTTCTATATTAACCTATGTTACTATCTTTACTAGAGTTCTTTATTTCTTAGTGTGACTTCAAGTTACAGTCTAGTGTCCTTTCATTTCAGCATGAAGGACTCCCTTTAGCATTCATGGCAATGCAGAAATGCAACAATGAACATGATTCTACTGTGATTCTGGTGCCAGAAATGGACACATTTCTTTCTGTGGAACTTTTTGTAAAATTTTCTATAAGCATAAGTTTCAAAGACATCTTTGTTGATAAATGGTGGGCCAGAGAGAAGTAACAATCAAATATGAAGGTGGAAATCTAGAGAGTCCTGTCTGATAACAAAATTAAATATTCATATTAGACATTCTTGGGCAATTGGGAAAATGGGGCTACGGACTGGACAGAGGATGTTTGTTAATTTTCAGAGAAAGAGAGAGATGGGAGAGAGACAGAGAGAAGACAGTAAGGCAGAATGTAACTCATTGATGCATCCAGGGAGAAGGTATAAGGGTGCTCATTACACAATTCTGTCAACACTTTTATAGTTATATGATTTCAAAATTAAACTTTATGTATCTTATTTTTAGACTGTGCAAATTGTTCTATTATGGTAAACTACACATGACATAAATTTTACCATTTTAATCAATGTGACGGGGAATTTTAGGTATCAACTTGGCTGAGACACAAGGTGCCCAGAGTAAATATTATTTGGTGTGTGTCTATGAGGGTGTTTCTTGATGTGATTAGCATTTGAAGAGGTGGATCTAATAAAGCAGATTGCACTCAAAACCATGGAGGGCACAGCCCCAGGGCTCAGGGTCCCCAGAGCTAAACATGTTTGGTGATAAGAGTTCAGCAAAACAGTCTTGAAAACATGGAATCTCGGCTCCACCTTCCTAACTCCAAGGTCTTTCTAGAGTCCAGGGCCTGGGTCAGCACCAAGGACAGGGTCTTTACAACAGAGCCAACTTCAGGTTAAAGATTTTCCCCAAATCACCCAGATATTAGTAAGTGCAGTTCAGACTCCATTCAGTGACTCACCTCAGAGACTGGCCTTTTGGCTCCTCCCTGCCCTGCCTCCTCTCCTGCGCCCCAGCCTCTCCTTCCTTACCCCAGTCCTCCCTGGCCCCTCATGTTTTCATTCACTTGGGCTGTCACAACAAGTGATCTGGTGGCATAAACAACAGAACTTATTTCCTCACATTGTGAAGCCCAGAAGTCCAAGACAAAAGTATTGGCAGGTTTGATTTCTCCTGAGGCCTCTCTGTGGCTTGCAGAAGGCCACCTTCTTGCTGTGTCCTCCTCACATGGTCTTTCCTTTGTGCACACTCATTCCTGGTGTCTCATTTCTGCGTGCCCAAATATCCTCTTCTTATGAGGACACCAGTGAGATTGGATAAGGACCCACCTAATAGCCTCGTTTATACTTTATTACCTCTCTAAGGACCCTATCTCCAAATTCAGTCACATTCTGTGCATTAGAGCTTCATCATATAAATTTTTGGGGAACACAATTCAGCTTAAATCCTTCTTCCTATGATTTCCAAAATTAATGTCTTTCTCACTTGTAAAATACATTCACCCCCATCCCAATAGCCCCAAAGTCTTAACTAACCAGCAGCAACTCTAAGACCCAAATTTATTCTAAATCAAATATGAGTGAGATTCCAGTTATGATTCGTCCTGAGGCAAAATTGTTCTTCAGCTATGAATCTGTGAAATTAAACTGTTCTGCTTCCAAAATACAATGGTGTGACAGGCATACGGTAGACATTCCCATTCCAAAAAGAATAAATTGGAATGAAGAAAAGGATCT
This sequence comes from Galeopterus variegatus, assembly GCF_000696425.1. Taxonomy (NCBI): domain Eukaryota; kingdom Metazoa; phylum Chordata; class Mammalia; order Dermoptera; family Cynocephalidae; genus Galeopterus; species Galeopterus variegatus. The sequence goes on along the minus strand of NW_007739562.1, from coordinate 12,875 downwards.
TGGGACCCAAGATCAAGTTCAAAATGTAGGGAACATTCTATTTGATGTTAAGGCTTGAGAATCATTTTTTTAGCTTGATGATCTGTTGTCCGGGTCCCCTGGAGTGGCAGCATCTCCCCTGGACCTTGGATAACATCCCCACCTCTGCAGCCATGGGCAGCAGTCCCACCTCTGCAGTACTAGGTGGCAGCTCCACATGTGTGGCCCTGTGTAGTGATAGCCTGGCCCATGAAACCAAGGAAGTGGCCCCACTCTTTGAGTCCGGAGAGGTGACCCTGTCTTCTGAAACTGAGATAAAAACAGCCCCATCCACCCACACACAGGCAGGGACAGAGCCTTTATTCCCAAGTGGCCTCAATGAGCTGATGTTCCCAAGAACTCAATTTGCCAGGTGTGGGAGAGAGGAGGGGACCACATTTCTTCAGTATTGAACCTAGAATGTATTGTAAGTCAGGAGATGACAACAGAAAAGGCAACAGAAGGGGAGTAGGGCCAGCTCAGGAGGGTTCTGGTGTCACTTACTCATCAATGGGGAACTTTGGAAAAAGCCTCCTTCACCCCACATTGCACAGAATCAGCAATAATAGTGAGTCTCATCTCATATCAAGGCTGGAGCCCAGAGGTGCTCAAAGAAGCTGACTTGTCACATCTGGAGCTCAAGAATTGTTCTTGGGTCTTTGAGGTTTAATTCTTGACCCCACACAGCAGACTTGCAGGGCTCTGCCCTGATGCTGTTGGTACCAGGAGACACAATTATGAACCCAGTGCCACTGTTGCCTCAGCACAAGAAATGGTGACTATCTGCTGGATAGTCCAAGACCCCAAGAGAGCCTGAGTGAGGGCAGACTGGGCCCTGGAGTCTGATAGGAAGGAGAAATGTGCACAGGAGCAAGTCCTGGGCCAAGGTCTCTGGGAATCCTGTGGAGAAGGAAGAGTGCTTCTTCCTCTGCTTTGTAGATGACGCTTTCTTTGTAACGTGGGAGCCCCCAATCTGAGAGTGCACTTGTGTAGTGTTTACCTATTCCAAAGAAGTCACCTGGAGGTCCAGCACGTGGAGACATTGGTTTATTAGACTTATGAGAGGAGCCGATGGCAGCTGGTTGGTAAGAAGTCCACACTAATCTGAGAGTGCACTTGTGTAGTGTTTACCTATTCCAAAGAAGTCACCTGGAGGTCCAGCAGGTGGAGACATTGGTTTATTAGACTTATGAGAGGAGCCGATGGCAGCTGGTTGGTAAGAAGTCCACACCACCACAGAGTATACACAGCAGTTATATAATTAACAGACCAAAGTAGGGATGTAAATCACTTTCAGGCTTACAGGCAGACCATCACCCAGATCACATAACTCAAAGCGAGCCTGAGATCCGGCTGGGTAGATAAATTAGTCTGTCTGCTACTCTTCTGGTGCCAGAGTGCTTGTTCCTTTGCTGAGAGTCCTGCTCCCTCCAACATTCTGTTTGTCTTAAAAGGGACATGCCTTTCCTTGGGTAACTACTTTGGCAAGTGGTAGCTTCCCAGGGGGAAGGGGTAACTCTGGTATGCAAGGGAGTGGGGAATGGGGCTATATCCAACATTTACCCTACACCTTCCTTTGGTGAGTCTCACCTGTGCTGTGAGCAGGAGGGTAAGCGGGGGCAAAGCCACTCCAAGTGTGTCCCTTGGAGGATCAGCAACATCAGCCTCACCTGGGAAATGCTGGACATGCAAACTCTCTGGCCCTACCCAGACATGCTGCAGCAACATCTGCACCTTAAGGAGACCCAGTCCCCCCACCCAGGGGGTTTGTGTACTCAGTGAAAGTCCAGAAGCTCTGGTGTAAACCACAATGGAAACTCTTATGTCCTCTGCTTTTGACAACTAGCCCTGGTCTCCCTCAAGTCCTTCCTAGGCCACCTGGGTCTTGGTGCTTAACTGCTCTGTCCTCAGCAGACTCAGCTGACTCAGGTGCTGGACCCTGTAATGA
>NW_007739562.1:8606-9991 GCF_000696425.1 Galeopterus variegatus | reverse complement strand
GGTGCTTAACTGCTCTGTCCTCAGCAGACTCAGCTGACTCAGGTGCTGGACCCTGTAATGACGTGGAAAAAATGTTTTAAGAACATTTGTGTGGTGATGTCTTGGGGGGAGGGGAGTTAATATCCCAATGGGGAGCCCAGATAGAAATAGATGGTTCATGACTTCTTTCTCATTCTCACTCAGCTACGGTTAATCTGGACTTTTCCTATTTCTCAAACATGTCATTGTCTCTCCTGTTAGAGCCTCTAAATGATTTTCTCTCTGACTGAAACCCTTCCTGTGACCTTGCTCCTCACCCAATACATGCCGAAATCCTAACCATCCTTGCAGTTCTCTGTACATATCACTCTGACCACCACAACATACAGGAACACAATCCTTTAGCATTTATTAGTAAGTAACCTCACAGTTGGGTATGGAATATCCAGATACTTTGCAAGGAATAACACCCCATCCCATACATGCATCTCAAATCTTACCTTTTATAACGCTGTAACAGGACTAGAAAAACAAACGCAAAGTCTGCTTGCATTTAAAACATTTGGTGTGACTGTTGAGATGATTGTGTGTTTTTTCTCTTTATTCTACTAATATTACATTAATTGTATTTCAGATGTTAAGACATCCTTGCATTCTTGGGATGAATATCACTTGGTCATGGTGTTTAATCTTTTTTTATTTTGCTAGGTTGGTTTTTCTAATATTTTATTGAGTTTTTTATGTGTCGATATTCATAAAGATTATTGCTCTGTACTTTCCTTTTCCTGTGATATCTCGGCCTGGTTTTGGTAATCAGTGTAATACTGGCCTCAGTATGAGTTGTTAAGTGTTCTCTTCTCTTCTATTTTCTGGAAGCGTTTGTGAATAATNCTCAGTATGAGTTGTTAAGTGTTCTCTTCTCTTCTATTTTCTGGAAGCGTTTGTGAATAATTGATACTAAATTCCCCTTAAGTATCTGGTAGAAATCATGAAAGAAACCATTCATGCCTGTGCCTTTCTTTGTGAGGGGGTTTTGATTATAACCTAATCTCTTTACTTGCAATAGATTTGATCAGGTTTTCTATTTTTTCTTCAGTCAGTTTCAGCAGAATGTATATTTCTAGGGATTCATCTATTTTGCAGGTTTTCATTGTGTTCTCACATAATTTTTAAAATGTCAGTGTTTGGAAAAATACTTTGCACAATCCTTTTTTACATGGTCTACCTTGGAAAATGTTCCATATGCACTTGAGATGAGTGTGCATTCTGCTTTCGTTTCACATTAGTGTTCTGTTGTCACCTGTTAAGTCTAGTTGTTCTGTACTGTAGTTAAATTCTTTTATTTCTATATTTCTATACCGTATCTATATGTTTCCATGTAGCTCCCATAGCTGACTTTTTTTTTT
>NW_007739562.1:4720-6775 GCF_000696425.1 Galeopterus variegatus | reverse complement strand
AATTCACTGACGTTCTGTTTTTTTTCTCTTTTTCTAGGCTTCCTATTATATAGCTTCTACTGTTGTGTCTTTAAGTTCACTATTCTTTTGCAGCATCTAATCTGCTATCAATCTCAACCAATGTATTTTTTTTTTTTATCTCAGGCATTTTAGTGGTCATTTATAAAAGTTCAATCTGGGTCTTTTTTATGTCTTTCATGCCATCATTTTACATGCAATTGATTGAACCCACAGGAATAAATGGAATGTGGCTATAATAATTACTTTTGTATCCTTGTCTGCAAAGTCTATCATCTGTGCAACTTCAGGGTCACTTTGAATTAAATAACTTTTCTGCCTGTTATAGCACATAATTTTCTGCTTCCTTGCAGGAAATTTTGATAGGATATCAGACACTGAATTTTTCCCTGTTGGGTACAGGCTATTTTTGCATTTCTCTTTATATTTTTGTCTTTTATTCTTGGATTCAGTAAAGTTGCTTAGAAATAGTTTGAGCCTTTCTCAACATGCTTTTATACTTTCTTAGTTGAGACCAGAAAACCTTGTGTATAGGGTTACATTTCCCCTAATACTGAGGCAAATCTCTTCTGACTAGTCAGCCTGATGCTCCTTAACTAGAAGACTTTCCACTCTGATTGGAGGAAAGCACTATTCTGAGTGCGAGTGTGTGTGCGTGCATGTGTATGTATGCATGCGTTTGTGTGTTTTGTGGAGTGTTCCCTCAGGTGTTTTTTGGGTGGTTCTTTTCTGGGCCTCAGGTGGCTTCTTCCCACACATGTGCTCATCAGTGCTCATGTATATTTGTAAACACAGAGTTCTCTCTCTGTGTATCTCTCTCCTCTTCCATAATTTTCCCTCTAGACTTCTTGTTATATTTTATTATTATTTTTTGTCTTCCCTGGAGCTGACTCTGAGAGGCAGAACTACATGCTTGAGGGTTTTGTGGCATTCTCTCTGGAAGGAACCTGGAAGACAAGACCATGCAGACCTACACTGTAGTTACAATCAAGTGTTAAGCTAGGAGATCCTTCAAGTTCATTGTAAACTGAGACAGGAACTCAGAATCTTGGCATCAGGCAATCATTGGACCTGAGCCAAACTCTGAGAGGGTCATAACCTTAGGGGAGGCAGTTCTTTGCGCTTAATGGCCTTTTCCAGTGGGGGCACCACTGACAGCTGCCAAGGGCTTCCAGCAGCAGAGGGTGGATGTGTGAGGCCTGCCGAGGGGGTCTAGATGGATATCACTGTGCTCGCTGCAGTAACCCTAGCATGCAGAAGACCAGGATGCCATGAGAGCTGGGAGTGAGGAACGTGGCTAAACCTGGGCAGTTCAGGGAAGAAATCCAGGACATTTGGGCATGAGTACAGAAACTGGCCAAGTCTCAGTCACCACATGTATGGAAAGTCAGGGACCACAATCACTCAAAAAATATCTCCCTTTGACTGTACTTCATTTCAGAACATCTTTTGCCTAATCACACCCTGGCCCAGACAACACCAGGACAGCCTGGTACTGCCAGCCCTAAACCCACCCCTGACACACTCTCTGCAGAGACTACCTGGAGGACTAGAAGAAAAGGGCAGCCTGGGGTTCTAAGATCTGGGTGACCTGGGCCACTCCTGCTCATGGCTGTGTCTACATCTTCCTGGGGCTGGAAGAAGAGTGTGACACAGATGGGGAAAAGGGTTTGTGTCTCACTTCCCCATCTGCCTGTGTCACTGTGGGCCCATAACCTTCACTGTCCCGCGACTGACAGTAATAGTCAGCCTCGTCCTCGGCCTGAGCCCTAGTGATGGACAGGGTGGCCGTGTTCCTAGAGCTGGAGCCAGAGAATCTGTCAGGGATCCCTGAGGGCCTGTCACTATTATCATAGATGACTAGCACAGGGGCCTGGCTTCTGTTGGTACCAGTGAGTATAATAATCTTCTATAATGTCTCCCTGACAAGTGATCCTGGCTGTCCCGCCCAGGGCCACTGACACCGCAGATGGCTGAGTCAGCACAGAGGAGGCCATGGAGCCTGCAAGAGAGAAGAGGAAAGATGAGTCTGAGGCT
>NW_007739562.1:2299-3702 GCF_000696425.1 Galeopterus variegatus | reverse complement strand
GGATGGTGAGCAGGGGAGGGGTCCAGGCCATGGTGGAGATGCCCCAGAGCTCTGCCTCTGAGCCCACAGCTGGGGAAGGGCTGCAGCCTCTCTTATCCTGATGAAGGAGACTCTTCATGCAAATCTACTTCCTTCTGTGACCGTGTTGGGTGGCTCCCTGCTGAGCAGTGAATGCAGGTCTGCTCTGCATTCTCAGACGTGTCTGTCTGAGCTCTTGTCTGAGCCCTCAGCCTGAGGCCTCCTACTGGTAATTTCCTGAGGTCAGAAGAAGGGCCAGGTGGGTGTCAGGAGTGAAGAGTGGATATCACCCAATAGAAGGAGCCTCTAAAGAAGCATCAGTCATGCCCTGTGCACTAGAGCTCTGCAAGGGGACTTGAGGTTGACTACTTATGAGCCATTATTATATTTCAGACCCTTTCGTGAGTGTTTTACATGCACCACCTCAAAGAGACATTCATAATAACCCTACAGCAGCCCTACACTTAAGGCACAATCTAATAATGAAGGAACCAACATCGGGAGGTTAAATGACTTTCCCAAAGCCCCCTAGATAGTAGCGAGTGGAGTCAGGATTCCATCCACGAGACTCAACTCAGAGACTGACCTTTCAGCCCCTCCCTGCCCTGCCTCCTGCCTCACGCCCAGCTCCTCCTTCCTCCCTCATCCCAGGCCTCCTGGCACCTCTTGTCACAACCCTTGTGTTTCCATTCACTTTAGCTGTCACAGCAAAGTATCACGGACTGTGTGGTCTAAACAACAGAAACTTATTTCCTCATGTTGTGAAGCCCAGAAGTCCAAGATCAAGGTGCTTGCTTGTTTGGCTTCTCCCAAGGCCTCTCTGTGGCTTGCAGAAGGCCACCTTCTCGCTGTGTCCTCCTCACATGGTCTTTCCTCTGTGCACACTCATTTCTGGTGTCTCATTTCTGTGTGTCCAAAATATCCTCTTCTCATGAGGACACCAGTGAGACTGGATAAGGACCCACCTTAATGGTTTCATTCATACTCGATCACCTCTCTAAGGATCCTATCTCCAAATTCAGTCACATTCTGGGTATTAGAGCTTCATCGTATAAAAATTTGGGGGAACACAATTCAGCATATAACCCTTCATTCTATAGACTCCCAAAATTTATTTGTTTCTCACTTATGAAATACATTCACTCCCTTCCCAACAGCCCCAAAGTCTTAACCAACCAGCATCAACTCTGAGACCCGAATCTCATTTAAATCAAATCTGGATGAGACTACAAGTGTGATTTTTCCTGATGCAAACTTGTTTTTCAGCTATAAACCTGTGAAACTGGAGAAGTTATTGTAGGGATTCCAGAGGCACCCGATTTCCCTTTCATGGGCACCCAAACGGGGGCACTCCCTAGCAATATGGTGCCCTTCCAGCTTCTCTT
>NW_007739562.1:0-237 GCF_000696425.1 Galeopterus variegatus | reverse complement strand
GCCTCCGAATTTTGGCAGCTGGAAACATATTACAAAAAGAGGCACACAAATTAACATTTGGGGCACCCTTAACCATACTCTTGCCTCACCATCTAAAAGACCTCCTCACTTATAAGGCGTTACATTCCCTTCCCCCATCGAGGCTCTTAGCCTTATTCGCCTCTTTTTTAGAGAACCCATCTCTTTCTTTCCTTCCTTGCCCACCCTTAAATCCAGCTACCCTCCTCCCAATACCCA
>NW_007739561.1:33842-35525 GCF_000696425.1 Galeopterus variegatus | reverse complement strand
GGTCTTATGGCAGTTCTGTCTGTAGTTGTTTGAGGAAACTCCATACTGCTTTCCATAACAGCTGCACTAATTTACAGTCCCACCAACAGCGTAGGAATGGTTCCCCTTTCTCTACATCCTCACTAGCATTTGTTATTCTCTGTCTTTCTGATACTGGCCAGTCTAATTGGCATGAGATTATATTGCACTGTGGTTTTGATTTGCATTTCCCTGATGCTTAGTGATGTTGAGCATTTTTCATGTGTCTGTTGGCCATTTGTATATTTTCCTTTGAGAAATGCCTATTCAGCTCCTTTGCCCATTTTTAAATCAGGTTACTTATTTTTTTTTTTTTCTGCTACATTGTTTGAGTTCCTTGTATGTTCTGGATATTAATCCCTCAGGTGCATAGTTTGCAAGTATTTTCTCCCATTCTGTAGCTTGTCTTTTCACTCTGTTCACTGTTTCTTTTGCTTTGCCGAAGCTTTTTAGTTTGATATAGTCTCATTTGTTTATTTTTCCTTTTGTTGCCGGTGCTTTTGAGGTCTTGTTAATAAAGTTTTTGCCTAGTCTTTCTTAAAAAATAATATATTACAGATATAACAAAAGCTTCAATGTTCATTATTAACTATTGCTTTACATTTNTTGGTGTTACCAGCACCACACTCTACCTAGTGAGCTAACTGGTCAGCCCCTATTTAAAAAAAAAATATATGGCACCGGCCATCCCTATACAGGATCTGAACCCGCGGCGGGAGCGCTGCTGCGCTCTCAGCGCTGCACTCTCCCAAATGCGCCACCGGCTTGGCCCTTTAATAAAATATTTTTAAGTGGAGTCAGTATAAATGTGTTCTCCCACAAGGCCTGCTTCCAGGGTTGTCTCTCCATATGGGTGATTTTTGCAATATATTCTCTTTTTAAATGATGGGCTTAGCAAACTTTTCTGCTCATCAGCAGAAGTACTTTTGACAGAGCTGAAGGTGACCTCAGAGGCCAGGTGGGGAGCAACAGTGTCACCCATGTGATGATGGGACATGGAGCTAGGAGACAATGGGGAACCCCAGATTGGGTGATGCCTCGTGTTCACTGATAGAAGCATTTTGCTCAGGTTCCTGTCCATCCCATGCAGAAAACAAAAATGACAAAACCAAATCTTCACCGGTTTCTCTATTGGTTAAGGAACAAATAACATTTGTGTAAAACAGAATAAGTAGTTTTATTTTAAAATTTAAAGTACTTATGAACTATTTCAAGTACACAGAAATAATTTAACAGGCATTTGTGTATTTAGCATCCAGCTTTAAAAACTGCTAATGTTTTGTTATATTCATTTCAGATATCTCCCTTTCTTTCTTTCTTTTTTTATTTTATCATTACACGATGTAAACATTTTTGTAGCCCTTTTTATTCGAGCTCCCACTTATGAGTGAGGATATACGGTATTACTCTTACCTGGCTTATTTCACTTAACATGATTTTCTCTAAGTTCATCCTGTTGCTGTGACTGGCAGAATTTCATTCCTTTTTAGGGCACAGTAGTATTCCATTGTGTGTATAGATCACATTTTTCCTATCCAGTCATCTGCTGATGAAAATTTATGTTGGTCCAACTCTTAGCTATTATATATAGAGCTGCAATAAACATGGGAGTGCAGGTGTCCCTTTGACATGATGATTTCCTTTCCTTTGGATATATATATATAT
>NW_007739561.1:30029-32752 GCF_000696425.1 Galeopterus variegatus | reverse complement strand
CTATTTTTTCATCTCTTTGATCTGTCCATTTCTGAGAAAGACACATTAAAATATTCCACCATGGTTGTGCATTCACCAATTTTTCTTTGTATTTTAATTTTTGTTTTGTATGTTTTGGAGCTTAACGGTGGGCAAAAACATGCATGGGATTATGTTATTTTCCTGAGAATTATTCCTTTTAATATTAGATAATAGCCTTTATTATTCTTCAAAGTGCTTGAGGTCTGTTTTGTCTGCTCTGTATATCAAAATACTAGCTTTCTCTTGTTTAGAACTTGCCTGAGGTATGTTGTTCTTTATTTTCTGCCTATCAGTGTCATTGTGTTTTAGGTGGGTCTCTTGTAAGAAGCATTCACCTGGATTATTATTTTGTCTGTTTATTTTTAATCCACTCAGAGAGGCTCTCTCTCTTAATAGGTTGCTAATTGTATTAAATTTTTTATGGTTACTTACATAATATATTTTATGATCTCTTCATTTTTTTCATTTTTTTTCTAAAAATGAAGTTATTTATAATGTATAGATATGACTGTAAATAACACTTAGGGTATATTATGTATTTGATTTAAAAATGTTTATGTTTTTATTTCCTTTCCTCTTCTTTCTTTGATGGGCTTGACTAAAGTTTTTTTTAATTTCTACTTTTCTCTTATACTGATTTAGAAGTTTACATTCTTTTGCATTCTGTTTATATTTTTTTCTGTTGTAGTGGTTACCAATACGTTTCTGATGTGCCTATGACTTACTCAGTCTAAAGTTAATCCTCCTGAACAAGAAAAAGAACTTAGTACATTTTGACTGTAAATAATCATATTTTTCACATCTGGCATTTTAACTCTACCTTATTTTTGAACTCTCCGAATGAAATACTGTAATTTTTTTTACATTCAATGTTTATTTAGATTTACACACATATTTACCACTTCTTTTCTTAATAGTCCCTCTGTTGCCATTCTCTTTTCAATTTAATTTCCTTTCATTCTGTGCGGGCCTGTGTGTGGTATTTCTCATTCTTTGTTGGTCTGAACACTTATTTTTATTTTACCTACATTTTTGAATAATAGTTTAGCTTGGTAAATAATTCTAGGTTGAAAATTACTTCCCCTCAGCATACTAAAAATATTATTTTATTTTCTCCTAGTCTCTGCTGCTGCTGTTGAGAAGTCTGCTCTAAGTCCAATTGTTTATTTTTAGGAAATATGTCTTTTTTTTCATTGATGTCAACATTTTCATTTTTTGGTGTTCTACATTTGTGGCTCCAATGCATCTAAGTGTAGATTTATTTAGATTTCTCCACTTCTGCCCATTTTGTGCACCCTCTTCAATGTGAGGATTCACGCCATTTTTCAATTCTAGAATTACCTGTTTGAATCTTCTTCATTTTCCTGCTGAACCTTTCCAGAAATCCTGTTAAACAGATGTACTTTGAACCTTTTACTCTTTCATCTTGCTTATTTTCTTTTACATTTTTACCACAAAAAAAGTCTGTTCAGCTACATTCAGGGTAATATCCTCAGACTTTTCTTCCAGTTAGCTAATTTTCTCTTCATCAGAGTCCAATCTATATTTAACCAATCAACTAAATTTTTAGATATTATGTTTTATTTCCATATTTCTATTTTGGTCCTTAAAACATTGTGCATGTTCTTTTTTCACAGTGTCTTATTCTTTCATCATGATTTAACCCTACTTTAATCTCTTTAGCCATTCAAAGTACTTCTTTTATAGTCTATTGTTCAAACAGTATAAAATTGTTTGGAAGTATATTTGCTTTTTGGTGTGACATTTCTGAGGGACCTTTGGACTCTCACTCATGGTGAATCTTTATATATTATATAATTTTTTTATTGTAACCTGATCTTCAGCAGATTTTTTTTTTCCTCTGAGGAGATCTCTATGGTATTCCCTTTGGAGTGCTCTTCCGGAGAAGTTTTGCATTTGCTTCTTTAAGGAATGAATCTTTATATATTATATAATTTTTTTATTGTAACCTGATCTTCAGCAGATTTTTTTTTTTCCTCTGAGGAGATCTCTATGGTATTCCCTTTGGAGTGCTCTTCTGGAGAAGTTTTGCATTTGCTTCTTTAAGGAGCCCTGGGCAATCAGCCCAGGAGCAATGTTTATGTCATTCTCAAACCGGGGAAATCCATATCACAAGGAAAGTGTAAATTCAGTTTCCAAGACTTGGCATGGGCTTGGGGCTTCATTTTCTCATGAGAAACTTTTCTTTTCCCACCCTGCTATTAAAGCTGAGACAAGCCTCACTGCTGTCTCACTGTGCTGGTAGGTGGACTTTTCCCAGTTCCTTATCTGAGGTTGTAGCCCTTTGGGTTCCAGCTTCATGTAGAGATCTCAGCTGCAACTGTGCTCTTTGCACAGCCTCAACCCTCACATCCTGTCCTTGTATAGATGCATGGGGCTTATCTCCCAGTCTGATCTGGGCCCCTCTGCACCTTCCATCCCAGGGCCTTTGCTGCAACAGTTTGTACACTCCCTGCCTTTCTGGCACCTCTTCATTTCTGCATTGTTGGAATTTCTGTTAACTTCTTATGTGCTCAGCTAGGCATTTAAAAAAGAATTGCTGTTTTTCATCCTTTTGTTATCCAGCAATTGTAGGTATTTGGAGCTCAGTGTACGTGTTGACAGAACTCATTTATTTTCTGTGTAAAAAATACAACACATTGTATGTACTATAGGCTCCTTATTTTAAAAAGCTACATAAG
>NW_007739561.1:24937-29399 GCF_000696425.1 Galeopterus variegatus | reverse complement strand
GTGTAAAAAATACAACACATTGTATGTACTATAGGCTCCTTATTTTAAAAAGCTACATAAGTTTGTATAGAGAGTTGAGATGTATTTACATAGTGCTCAATCGCCTAATTGAGTAATTTATATAAAAATATCTGTTAAAGGAATGTTTGGCACCAAAGACCCAAAATCTTTTCTATTAACCTTTTTCCTTTTAAGCTTTAAAAAACTGTTCTTAAATATTCTGCATTCTATGGACATATTTAAATTATCTGATTAGTACAATGTGACTGAACTAGTATTATTGATTAATATAATATGACTTACTAGTCAATAATATCATTGACAATGTAGACAAAATAATCCAGTTAAAATAAATTTCTGTTTTATTTATTTATGCTTTGTGGTCAGATATTACTCATATTGTTACATGTGGAAGTATAAGTCAATTTTTCAGTATGTAAAACCCATCACATGGAAATATCAAGTGACAGACAAATGCGTATCTAAAATATTCCTCAATAAGGCAGATTCTAGAAGTTGTTACTGACCTCTTTGGAACAAAAAGGGTAGAAAGAAGACAGAACTTTCAGCTCAGTGGAAGCTGTGTGTTAAATTGGTATAGTAAGTCAGGACTAGTCACAGAGAGTACCCTTAAGGGTTAGAATGAATATTCCTTGTCTTCTGGAATATTCAACTAGCATCCATTCCATCTTCTTTAATAATAGGTCAATTTCCTCTGAAGAAATCATTCTCCATGAATCTGTGTAGTTTCTATGGGACTGTAATTTAAAGTGCCCGATTTTCTCTGGAAAACTGTCCCAAATTGGTCCCTCTTCCTGGGACTTTGAAGCTTGAACTGAGTGAAAAGATCAGAAAAACTGGTCAACAGAGGCATTTTCTATAAATTCCTGCTACCTGGATTCCAGGAACTGCCCTCTTTTTCAGGGAGGTAAGGGAAAGATTTTTTGAGCTCTATTTCCAGCTTTCTCTTTTATTTGGTGACCCATACAATATTCTTACAAGAATTTCCTTTTTAACTTAAGTCAGCCAGAAACAGTCTCTGTTGCTGGCCACCAAACAGCCTTTGGCGTGCTTTACTTTACACATAAGATATATTTATGTATGAAAATAGCTTTTGGTAAATTAAGCTCCATTTTAAAATTCACTATTTAAGTAAAACCAATGATGAACAAATGTAAAACAATTGCCTCTGAATATATCCATTTTAAAAATCAGTTATTTTTACTTTCTGAGTTTTCTTCAAGTGAGTTTCATGTGAATTGTGCTTTTAGCAAATGTGATTGATTTGCCTAGGCAGGCATAATTTGACTTGGGATCTATCTAAATCTCTGTAATCAGTTATGGTGTGCATATGAGGACCCACTCTGTGTATATCGCAGAGATATTTGCATCTTATTATTAAGCTTGTACAAATAAGGCTGAATGGGAGTTGTGTGCAAGTTGGTCAAGTAGCTCTTGTGGTCACATAACTTGCTGAGTAGAAACAGTGGATTAGTTTTAAGTTCCCCTTTTTTTGAACTTTCATAATTAAGAAAGGGCTCTTAGTGTTTTATCATTTTGAAATTGCAATGTGTAATAGGAACTAATGAATCACTTTGTCATTATGAAAACCGAAGTAAAATTAGAATGTTGTTTTTGCAGAAGCATGCTGGCAGTTGTTCTATTCAGAGTTGTGTAAGTTGTTCTACGTGTGGCAGTTCCATGAGCCTTTAAATATATTTGCACCCCAATTTCAGGCCTCTGTGGCTTGGATCAGGGTGTTCTTCCTGTCTGAAGTATCCCCTCCACTGTTCCTTTGCCTGTTGAAGTCCTACTCATCTCCCCAGGCCAACCTAAACATTACCTTCCCCTGGAGCCTGCGTCAGTTCCAGCCAGTAGAATTAGTCACTCCATCATTTGGGCTCCTGAATGCTTTCTTTCCCGTTGGAGAGCCTATCTCTTTATCTAATCGGCTGTGAGCAAGTTGGGAAGGGGGGAGACCTTGGCGCAAAGCTCTATGCAGACTCTATGCAAAGTAACTACTCAATACCTGTAATCAAATTACTTAATCTCCTTAGGAACTGAATAGTCTGCTTCCTTTTTTCACAGAAAATCTCTTCAATACATTTCTCAGGATATCTAATATATGCAAGTATTGTCAAGAGACCACCATTACCCGCAGAAAGATTTTAATAATGTGCCTCGTAGAAACCAGCATATCCCCTTTGCCTTATTCTTTATTTATTTCAATTTAAGTGTTACCAAGTGCATCCCACTCTGAACACTCTAATTTTGGGAGATCCAACAATGCTTTTTAGGGATGAATCTCTCTCTCTCCCTTTTTATTTTTTACAGATGAATCCCTTCAACTTATCAATTATATAGGGGGCTTGAGGAGAGAAATGTTTAGTTAGGTTTTTTTTTTTTTTTTTTTTCTGACTTAAAAACAAGTCTGTCCCCTTTGAAAATTAACCATGCCCCTGCTCATCTTTTGGTGAATGTAAGTTTGAACAGTGGCCTTCATGGGTCCCTGTGGCTCGCATAACATAGTCTAGCGGCTCTGTGTGGCCCAAATGTCTTTCAGTACCCCTCCCCCAGCCACTCCCTGATTCGGACTTCTTGTTGGATTCACACATTATCTTCCTCTGACCACTGTGCTCTTTCTGTTCCTGCCTCCTCTGCTCAGAATATTCTGCCTTTAGTTCTTTGCCCAGCCAAATCCTACTCATCCTTTAAGACTCTGCTACTATGCAGCCAGTGATACAAGACAGGTAAGACCAATGTCATTGATGGGTTTACATTCCAGTAAGTTGGGTTTACATTCCAGTAAGGGAGACAGATAAACAAGTAAAAACAAATGAGATAATCATTAAGCGTGACAAATTCTCTGAAGAAATGAACAGTGTAGTACAACAGAGTGTATCTATGAGCAGGGCTTCTTTAGGTAGGTTACATTGGAAGGCCTCTCAGAGGAGGTAACATGAGCTTCTCGAAAGGGAAGCCTTTATTGGCCTCTTCTAACGAGGTTCAACACCCTTCTTAATACTCTCAAGATCTTTAGCATGTATCACATTGCTAGCCATGTTTAGGTATGGTGCACTGCTGAATGTTTAACAAAAAGCCCAGATTTGTAGTGTTTGCCAATTTCNGTAACTATTACATGTACTTCTTGAAACTCAATGGTGAAAATATTTATAAAGGCATCAGCATCCTATACAATATTGATTCTTATCACAACCCAAAAGGCTTGAGTAAATCAGGAAAGGAAAGAAGTGAAATATATGTTTACAAATATACCCCACTCATCAGTATTAAGGCAAATACTATGTTGGAAGAAAAAAATGTATTTAGAAAGGTTATGCATTCTACTAAGACAATGAAGAAATTAAAGGCTGTACTTTGGACCTGGTGATGAGGCAAAAAAAATTGGCTTTAACTTGTACATCATCATTTCTCAACAAGACATGGGGAATGTGATTTTATTCTCTGGGTTTAATGTGCTTTATTAGAACTTAGGACAGAATATATAAAAACATAAAACGCATGAAAACATGAAATAGTGTGTTTTGATGATTATCTTAGTAGTTATTTTCATGGACTTTGACACTAAAAAGTGGCAGAGAAAAAACTTTAAAAAGTACTTATTTAAGAGAGAGTCATAATGTTGAAAACCAGAGGGATTTCAAAGTGATTCCCCAGACTGATCTAAATACATCAGAATATTTTCTGGGTATTTAAAAGGGACTAGAACTCTCCCTTCTCTACGTTTCCAGTTTAGCTGGCTTTCATCATGCACTTTTTGGTAGNAGCTTCTCGAAAGGGAAGCCTTTATTGGCCTCTTCTAACGAGGTTCAACACCCTTCTTAATGCTCTCAAGATCTTTAGCATGTATCACATTGCTAGCCATGTTGAGGTATGGTGCACTGCTGAATGTTTAACAAAAAGCCCAGATTTGTAGTGTTTGCCAATTTCCATGGTGTAAATACTCTCACCATGGCTGATTTCACGTGACCAACTTGATGTCACTGAAGTGGCATTGGGAAACAAATGCACAGAACAGGCTTTTGGGAGCTGGTGCAAGCCAGCTTGAGCCGGCTCCAGCATGTCATTGTATCTGTCTCTTCCAACAGGCTGTTTACTACTTGAAATAGGTAATAACTATTAATTGAATCAATAAATTCAGCCATGTACATGTACTCAGGGTAAATTCATTGTTTATAGTGTTGTTATTAGCTGCTGACTCCAAAAACAACATGAATGGGAATAAGTTACGTAACTATTACATGTACTTCTTGAAACTCAATGGTGAAAATATTTATAAAGGCATCAGCATTCTATACAATATTGATTCTTATCACAACCCAAAAGGCTTGAGTAAATCAGGAAAGGAAAGAAGTGAAATATATGTTTACAAATATACCACACTCATCAGTATTAAGGCAAATACTATGTTGGAAGAAAAAAATGTATTTAGAAAGGTTAT
>NW_007739561.1:22720-23522 GCF_000696425.1 Galeopterus variegatus | reverse complement strand
CTTCCTTCCTTCCTTCCTTCCTTCCTTCCCTCCTTCCCTCCTTCCCTCCTTCCCTCCCTCCTTCTTGTGGTAGGCTGAATAAATGGCCCCAATGATGTTCATGTCCTAATGCCTGGAATCCTTAAATATGATTCATTACATGGTAAAGAGATTAGTTAAAGAGTTTGGGATGAGGAGATTATTCTGGATTACTGGGTGGGCCTAAGGTAATCAGGCAGGAGTGTCAGAAGATCGAGAGATGTAAGGGCAGAAACAGAGGTCAGAGAGGAGAAAAGATGCCACGCTGCTGGTTTTGAAGACAGAAGAAGGGGCCATGAGTTAAGGAATACAGACAGCCTCTACAAACTTGAAAAGGCAACAAAATGGATTCTCCCCTAGAGTCTCCAAAAGGAAGGAACGTAGCCTTGTAGATGCATTTTAGACTTCTGACCTTCAGACTATCAGATAATAACTTTGTGTTGTTTTAAGCTACTAAGTTTGTGGTAACACAATAAAGCAGCAGTAGACTTCCTTTCTGCCTAATACACTTCCTTCCTTCCTTTCTTATGTATTTTTTCAAGAGGTAGAATAGTGCAGTGACCAAAATCATAAATTCCAGAGCCAAAATCTCTGAGTTTGGATTTTGGTTCCACCTGCTGTCATATCTTGGGCAGGTTACTCAACTTTTCCGTGCCTCTGTTAAGTTGGGTGTGAATGAGAATAATAACAGTACTTATCCAGAGGGTTGTGACTTAATACACGCAAAGTGCTTAAAACAATGCTTTCACTATACACATGTCAGCTACTATCATTATTATTTTGT
>NW_007739561.1:18646-21826 GCF_000696425.1 Galeopterus variegatus | reverse complement strand
CAAAGTGCTTAAAACAATGCTTTCACTATACACATGTCAGCTACTATCATTATTATTTTGTGTCTTCATAAATGCCAAATAGAATACCTTTAAAAATTTATAATTAGAGATGAACATTTTCTATTTTATTAATTAGTTGCACCTTAATGAAGATTAGCATATGGACCATAGTTTATTTCCTTTTGAAATTATTTACTTCATTTTTTTCTGTTTATTAAAATGATGTGTGCTAATTTTAGAATATTTTAAAAAGCTTTTCCAGGAATAAGAGAAAGGAGAGGTATTAATCATCTTCCCACTGTTCTAGACTCCATTCCTGGTGATATCATGACACATTTCAATCTAGAGTATTCTATTTTCTGAAGAAGTGGCTATAATGTACCATAATGTAGCAAAGACTGTAATGCTGGGCATTCAGCAGTTTTAAATTCTCATTATCATAAATAATAATAAAATGAATATTTTTGTTCATAAATCTTGCATTTACTGTGGTAAAATACACAGCATAAAATTTACCATTGTAGCCATTTAAAAATGTATAGTTCAGTGGCATTAAGAATATTCACAATGTTGTGCAGCTCTCACCACTGTGTAGTTCCAGAACTGTGCATGAATATTTGCCTGACTTTCAAATCGTTTCTGCATAATAGACTCATAGAGGGTAAAGTCCTGTATTAAAGGAAAACATACTTTAAAGTATATCCAGAAATGTTGTACTCATTAGCTTTCCAGTGTACAAGAATGTTGGCCTATTGTCTTCATCTCCAGAGTATCATTCAAAATATCTTCGTTAATTTATAAGTAAAAAACAAAATCTTATTATGTTTGCATTTGTTGTATTTTTTATGAGGCTGAACATTTTCTAATATATTAATTAACTATTTTATCTTACTGGTGAAATGTCTGTATGTTTTTCATTGATTTATCTGTTAGAGTGTTCGCATTTCTATTCTATAATGCAACAAGTCAGATTCAATTCCATTAAATCCAATTCATTTGTATTCAGCCTTCGTGCTTCTTTGCTAGGTGACATGGAGGGTACAGAAGATTTCTCAGTCTGAAAGCAAATTAGCCACAGGCAGTTATTGGTGGTGGGGGAAGTAGAGTTGAAAGAGGAAAAGGTGAAGGGAAGGATAGAGAACACACATTTTCCTGCTTCGTTCTGCTTAACCCTGGGAGCTTCATAAAGGTGCTTCAAGGGCCACCTTCATGGAGAAGACTCTGTGGATGGAGGCAGGAAAGTTGCATTTTAATCTGATGCTGGGTTAAGTCACACTGACTCTAAAAATCACACTTTGAGAAACACTGCTGTATCCTATTTCCCAGAGAGTAGGATTTACAAAATAGAGATTCTAAGTGATACTGAAGATGATCTTGAGTGGAATTAAATAAAACCGAAATGGCATTAAATAAAATAAATCACAAAAGATGAGAGATTTTCCTTTGCCATCCTCTTTCAATCCTTCTTAATATATTAAGGAAAGTCTCAGTTTGGTGCTAGTGGGTCTTTAACAACTTTCTAACACATGTTAACCTCCTTTTTAACAAAGGCAGAATAGGACTTAGGCTCAGAGATTTTAGCAGGTAATAGTATCTAGTTAAATTTCAATGCCATTATTTGGTGCTAGTGGGTCTTTAACAACTTTCTAACACATGTTAACCTCCTTTTTAACAAAGGCAAAATAGGACTTAGGCTCAGAGATTTTAGCAGGTAATAGTATCTAGTTAAATTTCAATGCCATTATTTTTTATTAGGTTTATTTGTATGATTACCTTCTAATTGTGAAAAATTATGTTGTAATTTTAATTATGGTAGTGATAATAAAATATTGGGAAATGATAGTAAAGGTGTTACATCGACAAAAATAGTGAAGGTTGAAGTCAGATGAATCAAATCTATGAATCAAAAGAATAGCTCTAAATCCAGAGGTGGTGGGGTGGCTTGGGGGACAAGTGGGGGGACATGAGTGGAGGTGGCTAAGAAGCTTTGGGAACAGCATTGGACACTATGTTCCTGGTGGAGGGAGAAAGGAAGAAACTTCTTTAGAATTTGCCTGTGGCTCACACTGCCAACCACCTTTACAGGGGTGATACACTTTGCTGTTTATTCCTGCAGATGATTCAGGTTAAAACAGAGCAACTTATGTCTATCTTCAGTGACACGTACGTGATTCTTTGCAGGACTAAAGAGTGCTAGGCCTTGCCAGCTGGCAACCTGGTATTTGGCAGAAGGTTAAAGATGTTGCCTGGAGAAGTTACAGACAGTTTCCCTCAGCTTTTCTCTAATGCTTTGGAAGAAAAAAAAATAGCACTGACTCACCATGCCATGTAAGGCATAATAAGGACTGTAAGAGAGTTTTGTAATAGGTTCCCTTTTTAAAGCATGATACAGACTGGATTATTATTGAATAAGAAAGTTTCAGGTACAAAAATCCAAAAACTCATTCAAATATTATGGATTTGAAAAAGTTGACTCTAAACCAACAATTGTGGTGTTTTCTGATTGAGTATTAGTATCCCTACAGGAAGTGTTATTTACAAAACTAGCAGTTTTCCTGTGTTTTCTGATTGAGTATTAGTATCCCTACAGGAAGTGTTATTTACAAAACTAGCAGTTTTTCTTTCACAACAATCATTTATCTTACTAGCTGTCATTTATCCTGTTTGACTTACTGAACAGATCTTGGTTTTCAAAATGTTAAGTCATTTTCTTTAGTAATAAAAATTGTAAATAACGAATGCCCGTCACCACATCTTAGTAATAGAAGAATTCTTCTATTCTTAATTTTATGTATATAGATAAGAACTGCAGGGAAAATAACTGTTATAGTCCTATAATAATTTCATCATTTATAACTAGGGCCAAAGTAAAGAAACAGAAATATATCTTCAGTGCGAATTTGCTCCCAGTGTCTCTTTTCTTTGCAGATGTCTTTCAATCTTGAGAATAATGTGTCCTGAACAGGAAGAAGACATCTTTCCCTTTCCTCCTGCACTTGCCCCTCCAATGTGAGCTGAGTGCAGCACCCACTGGTGGATCAAACTGGTAGATCTTGCTTGGTTGGAGCTTGGTGCCCCAGGGCATGTGAGGGCAGAGCCTTGCCTTCCAGCAACTTTGCCTTCAGGATTCGAGGTGGTGGAAGAAGAGAGAGAGAGGACCTTAAGCTACTCAGTATTATC
>NW_007739561.1:4895-18460 GCF_000696425.1 Galeopterus variegatus | reverse complement strand
CTTCAGGATTCGAGGTGGTGGAAGAAGAGAGAGAGAGGACCTTAAGCTACTCAGTATTATCATCAGAACCAGTCACCATATAACTTTTTGAGCCTGGCACTGTGCTAGGACGTACCTCAGTGGTGCCAAACAGTTTTTCTAGCAGACGAGTGTTCATACCATATTAACACTGGTGTGTGTGTGGTAGAAAACTCATATTCGTGGCATGGCAGAAATGTCAACATTTCCTTTTTCACCAAATTAGTAGATTAAATAAAAGATAGCCTTAAATTGTACTGGCTCCTTTGTTCTTTCATCCGAGCTTGATAAAAGGCTTGACAGCTTTCAGAGATATAAACTCTGTGGCAATTTGCTAATGGTGATTGGAAGCTGGAGTGGATGTGGTAGCATTTAAGGCTGTCGTATCAGAATTGTCACAAGATGCTTCCGGTTGCTCTTTCAAGGGAGTCACCCCGAGCCTCTCTGTATGTGGTTCTCTTATTTCTATCACTCTTCTATCTATGACTCTGGGTAGACAAGCTGAAGTTGACGGATTCATTAGAAAGTTTCCACTGAACTTGCCTGGTACCATCTCTCTTTCCCCAAGGGTGAGCACACAGCTCCAGTTCTCTGTCCTGCCCCTGTTCTCCCCATTAAGACACAGAAGATTACTCAGCGGTGAAGCCATGACACACTGCTTGATTTTTAATGGGAGAGACCCCCCCAGTCAGAGATAAATCCTGCTCGGAGTGTAGGTGGTTGTAAGTCTGAAGTGAAATGTCAGTGTGGCATTTCAGCACTTTCACTAGGAGCCCCTGAGGGCCAAATACATCATACATCAAGGCTATATGACACTACATTTGGCTTGAAATATAATCTGAGCAGATGACTCTGCTTTATCTTATCAGAGGCCAACTTCATTCTGAAGCAGCCATAGCCAAGATGAGGGTGGGCTTCTGGAGGAGAAGGTTTGAGAGAACTATATGAGCAGTCATTAAGAGAAAGAGCCTATTCCCCTTCCAGTCCCTGCCCAGAAGCAAGGGCTCTGGTGGTTCATGCAAGATAGAACTAAATGAGGGCTCTCTTCTCTTGGTAACTCAGACCACCCCCAAACAATGTACCAGAACTTGTATCTCCATGGTCCAAGGATCTCCTGTGTATATGCAATTGCGATGTGCATGAGTCAATTCAACTCTTCCTTAGGTAATATGACATAGTGCACAGTCTTCAGTGTCCATGGAGAATAAAGCACATCATGTAAGGTGACAGTCTGCTAAGATTGCTACTTTAAAGAAGAGATGTAGTTACAAAAGACATGTTCAAGTTAAAAACAACTGGCTCTTCCTTAGGTAATATGACATAGTGCACAGTCTTCAGTGTCCATGGAGAATAAAGCACATGATGTAAGGTGACAGTCTGCTAAGATTGCTACTTTAAAGAAGAGATGTAGTTACAAAAGACATGTTCAAGTTAAAAACAACTGGCCATGACCAATTGATTGGGCTTGCACACAGGCCCTAGAACTTAAATACCTTACCACTCTTTAACTTGAACCTCAGCTTTGATCGGGCTTTTGCTGTGATTGTGCAGCCAGGGAATAACAATTATCTTGGTTTATCTCTTTGTTGGTGTTTGGGAAATGGCTGCCCTTTAGAACTTGACTCTGATCTCCTCTTTAGTATTTGCCTGATCTTAACCCTTGAGACTGTGCTCCATTCTCCTGAGCTCCTGGTATCTTAAATTCTCCCTGGAGTTACGAGCACGCTCAGTCTCCCAAACCTGCTCCTTCTACTCTGACAACTGATAATATATTAAGTTCAATGGAAAATTTTAAGCAACCCTTTAGGGTCTTCATATGAAATGCATTTTGATCAGTATATCAAATATGATTTTATAAAAGTCATATAAATTCTACCACTTGAGAAGAAAAGGGGGTAAAAATGCTTTGCATTATGTTTTTAGGGCTTCTTAGAAATTTTACATGAGAAGTACTTTTTACTTCTGGCCAGCCAGAAACTCCAGCTGATTTCAGCTGCTGTTATTTGGTGTGTGGAAGAAAAAAAAAAAAAGATTCTTCCAAAGATTTTTGTTATCAGTAATGCTATGCAGCCTGGCATAACACACTTGACAATATCAAAAGAGATGGTATCATATAAATGTAATAGAGAGCAGAGTGCAGTTCTGTTTCGTGATTTGGCCAGAAGAAACAAATTATGTGTGTGACCCGAAGCAACCTGAATTCATTAGACCCCTGGTCTTTATACACATTACTATTTTGCCCCAGTTTAGAGATTATAAAGAAAGGGTACTGGGACTTTCAGAAACGAGACTCTTTCCTTTTCAATAACATCTGATTTATGAACTGTTTAAACTAGTTCCCAAAGTCTGCCTTCCCATCGTCTCGCCTGTCTGAAAAACACTGCACAAAAATTCTGCTGGTTTGCAAAATTCATTTCTTATATGTCTGAAGTCCCCTTTTGGACCCTGAGAGGAAGGAACATTGAAGTCTCCAAAGAGCTGTCGGTGACAAATGTCTACGGCATTTCCTGATGGCAGGGAACAAAAGTGAGACTTGAAAGAGAAAACATACACACAGTGGAATCCTTTCTCCTTCAAGTCCTTTGGAGCCAAATGCTGACCTACCACATGTCTGTACCCCACCCCCTCAGCCATTCTTTCTCTCATGTTGTGGTCTGATCTCTAGAAATATATCCTTTTTGGTTTCAAACTAGATGGAATTATAGAAAACAAATTGTAAGTTCCCAGGCCCACAATTTTCTCACAGCCAGGAAGGGAGTGGGGGAGAGGACGTGGTTTACCCTCTCCATCCCCAGCCCCTCCACCTTCTTTTCAAAAGCAAATTCTTTTAAAAATATAAAGAGAGCATAACTCAGCAGTCATCTGGCAATGGGTGAGCATGATTATCTTTCAAAATAATAATGACGCCAAACTTTATAGAAAGAGGAAACCACTCTCTTTGTTCCACAGACCCTACGATGTAGATAAATATCTCTCAAGGCATAAATACAAAGACTTTTTAGACTGGTCCCTTTTCTAGTCTAGACTTATAGGAAGGCATCATAAAACTGTTATTTTCAATGGGCCAAATTCCTTTCCTATGCTACCCTATCTGCCCCAGAATTTAAGTGAATCTTAGTTTTAGAATGGGTTTGGCAATCCCAGGCCAGTTCTGTTCCCATTCATCTGATATAGATCTTGATTAACATCATATTTCTGAAGGTTTTGAAGGTTTTCTTGTTTTTATCTTTTGTTTTCAACAAGAGAAGGGTCTTCTTCCTGAGTCAGCCAAGGAGATGATTTCTCAGGCTCTGCTTGGTCTTACAAGGGCATTTTGTGAGGCCCATTCGCCCCCTGTGCAAGGCATCAATATCATTGGCAGTATTAGGGTGTTGGCTCAAAAGAGACATAGAGTATTATTTCACAGAAACTATGAGAGCATCTGGGAATTATGAGGGTGTTTATGAGTAACAACCCTGGTAGACACATGAGATCAGCTTTCTTCCCGTCCTCACCACCACTGAAGAGCTGGGGGTGGATGGACAGAGGTGAGGTGGTGTGGCATGGTAGCTGGAACACAAGTGTGAATAGTCAGCTTGGCCATATTGCAACCCTATTTGCCATCTACGTGTGAGGCTATTCAAGGACATGTAGTCCTGGCCAAACTTACCTTCCTATTTTTAAGGGGAAAAGGCTTCAGAAACTTATTTAAGAAAAACTCAAAAGTTTCCAAGGGCATCAAATAATTGTTAAACAAAAGATTGATAAAATTTTTAAATATATGAATCAGTACTATATGGAATTAATTTTGCTAGAATGATGCATTAACTTTAAATATCAAGAAGCAGTATCTTGAACATTTGGCATTTATTTTACTATGATATCTCCCAATTCAGAAGAGGATAAGGTTTTTATATGTTTTCCCAGATTAGTAATGAGAAGGTTGAGTTTTCATGTTTTCTGAGAAAACTAGAAGATAAATTACTTCTTTTGACTGTCCAGAGTGGTGCATTTTTATGTATGAAGAAAGCAGACCCAATGCAGGAAAGCTTACGTTTTGCCATGGCCTCTGTCAGTGGTTTAGAGTGGTGATACCAAAGTCCTCTGCCTGTCTGGACCTCACTCTTTCTTTCTGTAAGAAGGAACTAATGGGGCTAGACATTTACTGCCCTCATTGAGGTCTCATAAAGTGTGATGATACCCTGGGCATGGAGTGGATTTTAACAAGAGTAGTGTGTCATGTGCAATGTCATGTGCCAAGTGTGAACAGAAGCAGGCACAATAGAGTGTGAGTATGAGAGAGAGAGAGAGAGAGAGAGAGAGAGTGTGTGTGTGTGTTTGGAGCTGAAAGTGTCCAGGGACAGCTGAGCTGGTGCAAGTTTCATTTCTTTCTCTTCGCTGGAAACTGTCTGTTGCCAAACCTGGTGAAAAACACTGCACAAAAATTCTGCTGGTTTGCAAAATTCAATGCTATACGAAGTTATTACGGAAGAATTATGATTTAACAGAGAGAGAGAGAGAGAGAGAGAGAGAGAGAGAGAGAGAGAGAGTGTGTGTGTGTGTGTGTTTGGAGCTGAAAGTGGCCAGGGACAGCTGAGCTGGTGCAAGTTTCATTTCTTTCTCTTCGCTGGAAACTGTCTGTTGCCAAACCTGGGAGGGAGGTAGTTAAGGCTTTCTCTAAGATACAGGCAAGTGTTTTCAGCTACTGTGTTACCTAGCGACTAGATTTTCAACCAGGAAAGCCATTCTCTGAGATGCATGTGATGATTGTCCTGTGCTGATGGTCTCCATTAGGAGATAAGAATTGGTACTGAGGCTGGAATGATCTGGTGAAGGAATGGCCTGAGACAGGGATGACAAATTGCAGAACAACTTAAATCGATCTGCAGGGGCTGTTGGGCAGCTACTGAGTATATCTGCAGGTGAACACAGACTAGCTTCATAGAGAAGTGCCATAATCAACTTACAATGCCCATCTCAAGTGTGGGAGGACAAGTGGAAATCTTGGGGCATGCCACAGCTATTGCCACATAACAGAGACAACACAATCAGATGAATCTGGCTTCTAATCAGGAAAGCTGTGTGACTGCACAAGTGACTTAATCTCTGTCAATTCAGTGTCCTCTAGATCTGGGGACACGCTCCTCGTGGAGTTTTTTTGTAAGGCTGAAGCAAGATAATGCATGTTTGCTCTTATAATTGTGGCTAGTAAAAGTTAACTAGTGTTGGGGCCGGCACATGGCTCACTCAAGAGAGTGTGGTGCTAACACCAAGGCCACAGGTTCAGATCCCATATAGGGATGGCCGGTTAGCTCACTGGGTGAGCGTGGTGCTGACAACACCAAGTCAAGAGTTAAGATCCCCTTACTGGTCATCTTTAAAAAAAAAAAAAAAATTATCTAGTGTCAAGTAAGAAATCTTTGGATTAGGGAGATGTGGTTTGGGTTGCATTATTCATTTTTCAAGAATGTGAGACTTTATTAGGAAACCCAAGTCATGAAGGGGTCCAGTTCAGACTCAGCATAATGTGAAGATTATCATTTTCCCAAACCAGGGTCAAAGTCACATTGATAGGAAGAATACACATTTCTCAGATGGAGTTAATGGCATAGTCTTCAGTAGGAAATGACTCCTGAAGGTGATGAACTGTGCATAATTTTCGGTATGGTGGGAGAAATCCAGCTCCATCCCAAGGCATTTCCCATTCTCATCCTCAGAACCAGAGCTCACCCCCCTTTCGAGTCTGGATCCCATTCCTTTCTATGAAAGAGCAGACATAAACACTGTTGGCTTTCAGCCTGAGCTTCCAGAATTTGCAATATACATGAAAACAGTGAGCAACTGGGCATCCATAGGAAGGAGGAGAGAATCAGGAATGCTATATGAGATAGGGCTCTGATGGCAAAGAAGATGTGGGAAGAGAGATCAGAGAGAGTTAGGGCACTGGAGGAGTACCATGTGGTCACTCTCAGAGGGCTCTCTTCTTCTGACCTGGAGTGCCCAAGTTACATCTCCTTATTCCTTGATGGTTTTTGGGCAATTTCCTGAAATGTTTGAAACTTCACCAAGGTCCAGTGTGTCATCTGTTCATGGATGGTGGGGAATTGCTAGTCAGAAGTGGTGGTGAGGGAGCCTGTTCCCCGTCCATCCAATGGACTTTGGGAAGCACCTTCATGTGAGGCACCAGGCTGCTTGGAGCTTCAATTCGTGTCTACCTATGCAGCTGGAGAAACAGTACGAAAGAGTATGGTTGATCCCCTCTGAGGTCAGATAGAACATATCATGTGGAATAGAGAGAAAGGACTTGTGTAGGTTTCATCATCATTTCCAGACTAAGGTGACCTCCACTGTGGCCAGAGAAACACACTGAGTTGGAGATCATCTGTCTGTGATTCCCTTGATATATTAATTATGCTCACTGGGGACATCTGGAATTCTGCTTGAAGACATCAGAATTTCCCTTTATCTATTCTGCTGTTACTCCCAGACTTGGAATCTCCCTAGGACAGGGTGAGGGCAGGCACTTTATTGGTTTTCAGTAGAAGACAGAGGCTTGTCATGGACCTTATCACCAGTAATAAAAGTATTCCCTACATACTCAGAATAATGACTATTGACTTTAAAGTTTATGTTAACTCTGTTACTCCCATGTTTGTTATTCCCAGCCTGTTTCTCTGTAGTTATCAGTAAAATCCTAAAAAGGAAAAAGATATAATGATGCGTGAGTGGTACAGAAGGGACAAAGAGAAGGGGGAAATCTGGAGGCCTGGCCCATTTCAAAGCTGTCTAGGACAATGGAGACATCATGACGCAAAGCCTGTAAGCAAGGATGGCAAGGGCCATGTGTCCTGTGGAAGGAAAGGCAGAGGTGCCACCTTGGGGCACAGAAGCTGTCTGAGGAAAGAAGCCCAGCTAGGAAGCCCACAGTAATCCCCCCAAATTTAACATCACCTTCTCATATCTGCAAAGGACACACTTTGTAAAAGGTTCTGAGTGCAGACTCACCCCAGCAGTCATACACAGGGATTAGCCAACCTTCTAAGTTTCCCCTTTCTAATTCTGTCCTGATTGACCAACCTCCCAGTGCTGTTGTTTGAAAGGACTTTCGGTTGCACAACTTTCTGCACATGCTGAAATTTGAGCATACTTGTGCTCAGTGCAAAACTTTGGAATGCTTTACTTTCAGATGTTTGTGGTTGACAAGTACCATTTCAACTAACATTTCCTCATTTAAACTGTGGTAAACTACTTTAACATAAATCGAAGTAAGAAGCGGCTTCTCCTCCTCTTGGTTCCCCCTTCCCCTCCCCCTCCCTCTCCTCCTCCTCCCCCCTTCCCTCTCTCTTCCTCCTTGCCTTTCTTCTTTGATCCATGAGATACCTGGTTGGCTTATCATGACTGGGAGGCATTAATTTTTTTTTCTCTTTGTATTTTGAGCAAGTCCTATGATAGGAATTGAGAGATCACATTTAGAAAACCTTCCTAAAATCTCAAACCCTTCAGTTAATAAATATCTCACGCACTGTAATTCATAGATGGGATTATAACATTCTAGCCTCTATTTGGGCCCTGCTTTCCCAACTCTCAGGGGTAATGAGATGGTGAATGAGTTAATATTTGTGCAAGGATTTAAAGAAAAGCAATGTCTTGAACGCTTGTGTGTTTTGACCTCGAATTGCCCTCCTACGGAATTCCCTCTAAATAAGAAAAAGGAAGGAGACAGTGGCATAAATGACACAAAGCAACTCTTTCCACTTCTCTCCAAGCCTCCAGAGCTCAGTGGAGGGGGACAAGTGTCTGCGGATGACAGCACTTGTTTGAGTGACTCTTGCTGGACTTGAGTGGAGGGTGCAATTGGCAGATCTCTTCTCAGTGACCTCCCATGTTTTCTGGGCAAATCCTCTGTGCCCAATGCCCCGAGCCTTCATGGCGGCCCTGATCCTTCACCAGCATTTTTCAGCAATGATATGCTTCCTCCCAAGTTTACACCATAGTGCCAAAAATTCTCTGTCTTTTGTCCTCCAGAGCCCAGAGAGATGACTGAGCAGCAACTCTGCTAAAGTAATTTGACCCAGGGGGTTAATCACAGCTAATACCTCAAGAAAGCTTTTTCAACAGTCATGACAGCAACAAGAACAAATGCGAAAACCAGAACAATAAAAAGAGTAATAATAAGTGTCACTCATCAGTCCTGACCATGGGTGAAGGTCTGTGCAGAGTCCAGACATTATCTGAACAATCCTTACAACAATTCTGTGAGTGGGGATTATTCTAATCCTCATCTTAAATGTAGGAGAGACAGGCTCAGAGAGGTTCACTAACTTGCCTGAAGTCACACATCTAGTGAGCAGCAGAGCTGGGATACATACCACCAAGCCTCAGGCTTTTTAGGCTATAAACTCAAGATTTATAGGTGACCCTCTCACCTTAAATACTTTGTACATGCCTGGCAAGTGGAGAGGAATAATTAAATGTTTCTTAACTAAATTGAATGGAATTATTCTCCATATGATTTAGGGAAGTCTCAACCTCCCAGGGCAAACATTTTATATTTAACAGATAAGAAAGGAGTGAATATTATTTGTATTTTAAGTTGTATAGCTGAATCAAGGAGAAGGTAATTTGGCAGCTGAGGAGTTTCTTACTCATCAACTGAGAATTATGGAATGATCTTTTTCCCCCCTCTCTGGCCTTTGAAGTCAGATCACATAAGCAAGTACCTGACTACATGAAAGGCTATCTCTGCCTGACAAATATCTTAGAAAATCTTAGCAGCACCAACTAAATGATCAAGCATTTACTAAGCACTTACTGGGCTTAGGCAGAAACATGGATTCTATCTTCAAGGAATGCATAATCTGACTTAAAAAAAAGAAGGACCTCAGAGAACTTCCTGTGTCTGGTTTCATTTCAAGCATGCTCTTGGCCACTATGTGGGGAAATTCTGGAAGTAAATTCTAAGGAACTCCTTGATAGTTTTAGGAGATGTGCGTTTCTGCTTCACGAGGTGAATTCCCTATTTCCCCCATGTTAGAAAAATGAGGCCATTCCAAAGGAATGTGGACTGCAATGCACTTAGCAGGAAATCCACATGGATGGTTCCTCTTCCTTCTGGAGCTAGAGGATGAAATGGTCACTCTGCAAGGCCCAAAGCTGTGCTTTCACAAGCAGAGACTGATTCCTAATCGTGAGTTGCTGCTGCCTCATGGTGCATGGACGCGTCCCAAGGATCTGTGCCTAAGCTCCGACCTCACCGCTCCCTCCTCAGCACTACTCTTTATCTCCTGGCGGGTGTCCCTAAAATCAGTTCACCTCAATGAACATGGACCGCGGAAGGTCTGAGATCCATGATCTGCGTTGGCACGAGGAACGCAAGATGACAAAGACAAGACTTGTCAGCTCTAGTGGTCCTTTTCTCCTGCTCTTTCCAGGGAAGGCTCCCCAGAGGATGAAGCCCAGAAAGCCCACTGGTTTGTGGTTCCTGCCGTGTAGTATCTGGATACATTTTACAATAGGGTGGGCCATGGGGTCACCTCAACCCAACTTTGCAGGAGCCCTGTACATTGGTCAGGGACTGGGTACTGTCCACTTCTTGTGTCCCTCCTCAGACCAGACACAAAGTGAATGAAGAGGAAGTTTTCTGCAGTTCTTTTACTTAAAGGTTGAGTGGATACCATGGAGCAATGCAGATCGGGTCTGGGAATTGTGATTTCATCTCGTGAACTCATCCCCTGGTACCACACACGAGTTCACATTGGGAAGGTTTAGAATCTGTCCTATTCTACTCTTCCCTCTTCTCAGCCTTCCTCTTGTGGTTCTATGTCTCCTCACCAACCCTCCCACCCTCCTATTCCTCACCAAGAAAGAAACTCCCCACTGGTTTATAAAACTCTGGACATCAGGTTTGGGTCAAAAGCTAGTTGGCTTTTCCTTGGTTTTGCTGACTCCAAGGGGCTGGTGGATGAGCTGAGATGTCCTGGTGGGGTGAGGGAGGAACAGAGTTTAATATTTCCAACACTGACGTGGAAAATGAGGGTTCATCTAATTTCTTGATGAGTTGCAGAAGAGCAAGCACATCTCATCATAGTATGTTTTCTTTTGAGGATAATAGCGGTTAGTTGTAAGTGAGCAAAGCTTTTCCTTTCTTTTAAGATGACTTCAACCTTATTCCTTGTGAAATAATGTTTCTGGTAGTATTTTTCTAATTCTCATCTGGCTCCTTCCTGCTCCTATGGAAGGGATGAGCCCATTCTGAACCAGTGGCTTCAGCTGCATAGGCACTTCAGGATCCCTAAGTCTTGCACCATAGAAAGTTCGAGAGTGAGTTGGGGAGGTCTCTATTCATCCAGCCACCATTGAGTAGACCATTGAGTAGAATGTTTTTAGTGTTTTAAGTGAGACATATAGAATTATGGGTAGTTAGAGTAAAGAGAGATTCTCACTAGGCAATTGGGAAAGTTTCCTTAGTCTTTGAGGACAACATTGGAACAGGGACTTTACAAAGAAGTAGAACTTTATCAGAAGGAGATGAGGTGCTCAGTAGTTGGCAGAGATGCGAGCACTTAGAAAATCAGGCAGGAAAATACTCAGAGACATTAATAACAACAACAATAATTTATACTTATTGAGAACTTAGTATGTGTTAGGGATTGTGATATGCAATTTATATGTTTAACTTTCATGATGCACAATGACAAAATCATAAGTGTAACTAGGGAAGACATTAATTGGATTGTAGATATATTAGGGGAGGCAGAGGGAGGTATTAGAAAAGATAGGCTAGGAAGATGGGCTGGAGTCATATCCCAGAAAACCTTCCCTGATTAAATAATCTGTAGTATTTTTTCTGAAAGGACACATGGACTTTCTGGGGCTTTGTTTTGGTTTCCAACAAGGTAGTGACGTGACTGGTATTGTGCTAGAGGACAGTAACGCCAGTTGCCATATGAAGAATGGATTGGAGGGAAGAGGAATTCATGCAAAAGATCGAATGGAAGGAACAGAAAAGAGTGGGCAGCAGGGAAAAGGGAAGGAGGGAAAGGATGTGTGAAATGTAACCCGTTCTCTCACTCATGTGCTTATTCAACAAGAATTTATTGAGAGACTTCTCTATGCTGAGTGCTCAGCACTGTGCGAAGTGCCTGCAAATTCGATTATGAGGACTTGGTCATGGAGTAGGACTTACAATGAGGAGTTGAATATGATTAGTTTTGGGTTCCAAAGTATCAAAAAATGTTGACACCATTATCCAAGAGTAAAAACATAAGAAAAGAAAGAAATATGAAAAATATGACTTAAGCATCTTCATTCCACTATAGCTTTTCTGTACACAATGCCCTAATTTTTATCACACTCCTCACCCACTAAAACAAAAAAGGATTCCCCTTCACTTACTTTTGGGTTGGCCTTCAAAGCTCTGTGCTTTTCCTAACATACTTTTCCTGTCCTACCTATTTTTTTCAATTGCACTACAAGAGCCCTTCATTTCAGCTAGGCCAGTTTATTTATTTTCCTCCTGACATAAACTTAGGCTTTTGTGTATAGTGATTCTTTTCTTCACCTAAAAATGATCCACCCTGAAATTCCACATTAGAGTTCCATTTTCTCCTTTAATACCTTGGACTTTGCTGTGGTCTGAACATTGGTGGTCCCCCAAAACTCATATTCTGAAACCTAACACCTAATGCAATAGTATTAAGAGGTAGGGCTTTTAGTAGGTCATTAAGTCATGAGCTCATGAATAGGATTAGTCCCTCATGAAAGAAGCTCGAGGGAGTTGGTTTGGCCCTTCTGCCATGGGAGTTCAGAGCAAGAAGGTGCCATCCATGAAGTAGAGAACAAACCCTCACCAGACACTATATCTACTGGCACCTTCGTCTTAGACTTCCCACCCTTCAGAACTGTAGGCAAACAATTTCTGTTGTTTATAAATCACCCACTCTAATGCATTTTGTTATAGCAGCACAGATGGACTAAGACAGACTCAAAACCCAAAGCCTGGCCTGACCATTCTAACCCCCAAAGATGACTCCCTCCTTTACAGGTGTCTTATTTCCTCTAATGGCCCTGTTAGTATCTCATGGACAGATGATGCCTGCTTAATACATCTTTGGTTCTAAGGATCCCCAGCCCAATATTTGCACATTCCACAGTCCCTTAAGTGTGCACTGGCTTACTAACTGGAGTGAGTTTACAGACAGTGAAGGCAGTCTATGTTGCAGCAGAGACAGCCAGCATGAAGTTCCCTTTTCTTTTGGAGCCTGGCTCCTCAGATTCCTTTGGATGCACTGATACCTTATGGAAGCATATAGCTGTGACTTTGAAAATCACCTTCAGAAACAGTACAGTGTTTATCGGCAATNCAGTCTATGTTGCAGCAGAGACAGCCAGCATGAAGTTCCCTTTTCTTTTGGAGCCTGGCTCCTCAGATTCCTTTGGATGCACTGATACCTTATAGAAGCATATAGCTGTGACTTTGAAAATCACCTTCAGAAACAGTACAGTGTTTATCGGCAATCATGTAATGCAAGGTCCTTAGATAAGGACATAGCTTATTTCCTGCTTCAGTGTTTAAAGATGTGAAATGAAAATTGGTTTCTGGTATCATCTTTTAAAAGAAAGATAATTAAATATTTTCCCCAAACATGCTGGAGAAACTTGAAAATATACAAATTTTGCATGTTTCCTGTCCTTCAGCCCAATGCTCTAAATGTGGTATTTGCTAATAAAAGTATTCAGTGTTCACAAAGAAAAATGGTATCTTAGATGACCTCAAACAATGGATAATGGCACTTATATGCTTAATTGATATCTGAGAGATTTAAGAAAAACAAGCCCTTGTGAACATGAGTTTCAAAATTAATTGCAACTGAGCAAAATACCCAAAGCAATTTGAACTTTTAATTTTAAATGCTGTAATTGGGTGCCTAGTGCCAAAAAGAAAATTGGTTTAGTAGCTTTCAGGGAAATCATAGTGTGTATTACATATTTAAGTTTTTTTTAAAGCCCCAAGAAAACTGTTTTTATGAATACATTGATTTGTATTTATTTGCTAAAATGAAATAGAGTTGAATAAACCTGAAATAGCTTGGGAATATTTAAGAAATACACAAACATTATATTTATAACTCTGGTGTTTTTATGCATTAATGTTTTATTTCAATGTATATATGAATGTGTGTTTGTGTGTATGTGTATATTTATTAAGTATCTAATTTGCACCTATTATATACCAAGTGTCTACTTGACACTGGGGAGGCATAGAGAGATTATATATTTATAACCCACATGAGAGAACTGCCTTTCCCCTTTAGATGCAGACAAGATTGAATCAATATTTATTTTGCTACTTGTGGAAAGTCTTTGGGATGACAAACATCAAACTGAAGAGGGGTCATGTCTAGACTGGAGTGGGAGGAAGATGTTATTGGAGAAGATATATAGGGGGCTTCAAATATATTGTTAGTGTGTTTCTTAAGCTGGCTGGTGTGTACATGGATTGTCATTGTATTCACCTTTACACTTTTTTTGCGTGACTTAAATGCTTTATAATACAACTTTTTTTTTTT
>NW_007739561.1:0-3517 GCF_000696425.1 Galeopterus variegatus | reverse complement strand
GTTTTTTTTTTTTTATAGGTGCCAATCCCTTCAGAAGGAATTGCAGTTTCAATTAGCAATTTTTTATTTTCTCCTTTATATGTATAGAATTATGAATCCATTAACGGTTTGAAATTTACTTAGGTTGGCCTGACATATACATAGAACATAAAAGTTTAAGGCACATAGGGGTAGAGGCAAAGATGAGAGGAATTTGGAGGGGAGAATCATTGTTGACATTTAAGGGAGTTGGAAAAGGACAGTTTAGGGAGTAATATTTCATCAGGGCTGAAATAAGAGTTAGCATTAAATTACTTAATAGAGAAGAGCATTCTATGCTGGGAGAAATCTGTGAGCAAAGGAAAGGAACAGAGAGTTTGCCTTTGGGACAAATTAATTAGTAAACCCAGAAGGAAGGTATCTCTGTGTGCCTGTGTGTTATGTGTTTGCTCATGGTTATTTTTTAGGGAAGAGCATAATTATAAGTAAGATTGCAAGGTGTTGTGGACTGAATTGTGTCCCCCAAACATATGTTGGAGCCCTAACCCTCAGTACCTCAGACTGTGATTATGGTAGGAGGTAGGACCTTTAAAGAGGTGATTAAATGAAAATGAGGACATTAGGACCCACCCTAATTTATTCTGACTGGTGTCCTCATAAAAAGAGATTAGGATATACAGACAGACACCAGGAGTGTGCAGGGATGCAGAGGACAGACCATGTGAGGACAGAACAAGTGGGCAGCCATCCGCAAGCCAAGGAGGAATCCAGGGCCGCAGGCACCCTGATCTTGGACTTACAGACTCCAGAACTGTGAGAACATAAATTTCTGTTGTGTAAGCCACCCGGTGTGTGGCATTCATTATGGCTCTCCCAGTTGACTGACACAAAATGTCTTCGAATAAGGAGAAAGGGATGAAACTTCAAATAGAACAGTAGTCCTTGGTAAAAGTATAAGGAACTTTGAGAAAGTGCAGTTTTGAAGTTAAAATAGAAGAAGATGAGGGAGTTGATATCAGATGACTTAAATATACTTAATCAGATCATTTGGTGGGGTGGGGAGCTGCAAGATTTCAAACTGGAGTATGTAGAAGTTTTGGTAGGAGAAAAAGTGTATCAGTCCATTTTGTGTTGCTATAACAGAAATACCTGAGACTGGATAATTTATAAAGAACAGAGGTTTATTTGGCTTACGATTCTGGGACAGCTGCATCTGGCGTGGGCCTCAGGCTGCTTCTACTCATGGTAGAAAGTAGCAGGCAGTCAGCAGGTACAAGCAGATCACATGGCGAGAGGAAGCAAGAGAGTGGGGGTGGGGGGTGCCGGCTCTCATGGGAATTAATTGAGCGAGATCTCACTCACTACCTGCGCCCCAGGGAAAGCATTAACGCATTCATGAGGGATCTGCCCCCATGACTCAAACAGCTCCCAACACTGCCACACTGGGGATCAGATTTCCACATGAGTTATGGGGGGACAACACATCTAAGCTCTATCAAAAAGGATGCAATGAAATTAAAAAAGAATAATTCAGACTTTCTAGTATGTATTTGCACACAGCAATTTTATAATTTTCTCCAACAATGCTTGGCTGCTTAGAATAAAATATTATAGGATTGGAGTTGGGGAAATTGTTACAGATGGGAGCATGGGGGATGTAAAGGACTCTGCCTTCCATTTGGTAGGAGGTGACTGAAGCCAGAAGACGGCCAAAGGTGTGAGAGATGGAATCGGAATTGAGGTGCTGAAGGTCATCGTGAGGCCAAAGAGGAATTTTGGGCAATAAGAAAAAAAGGAAGCAAACAATGAGAAGCTGGCAATTAGACAGGGAAAATTTGAATTTATGATTTTGTTGAAGTTGTAGAGTATTACTTTAGTTTTACTTCTATTTTGTCATGTTAAATAAAATGATTCGGAAAGGTATAAACCCAATCAAACATGTTGGTATTCATCTGATAATTACATCATGAACAATAAAAATGGAGGGTAATCTGATATAATAGCTATGCTCCTTGTGAGACTGACTTGATTCAATCCAGAATTTGGTACTAGAATTTTCTTTATTTTAAAAACTGTGGTTGAGAAAGCGAAATACCACACATCCTCTCTCATAAGTGGGAGCTAAGAAAAAAAAAAAAAGCAAACAAACACATTTTTAAAGTAAAGAAAGATACAGCCATCACAATAGTTCATTGATCTTTCAAAAGGAGAGAACAGAACTAAGGCTTCCAGAAGTGGGAAAGGGTGAGGGGAAGAGGGGGTTAGTGAGAAATTGGTAAGGGGCCACAAAAAAGGACTATATTGTCCAATGTTGAATATACTATTTATCCTGATTTGAGCATCACATATTGCACACAGGTACTGATATTGAACCCTGAATCCCACAGATACATACAATCAACTATGTTTCAATAAAAAAAATTTTTTTTAAAAACTGTGGATGATGATTACAGTCAACTCCATTAATAAAACAAGGTTTAAAATTTTTTAAAAACAGAATTATGAGATGATCTTAACTAAGATGAAATTCTAAACTATTATCCAGAACATGTAAGTTTCAAGTGATCTGAAGATGTCACTAGTAAAATTTATTTTTTCACTCAAAAAACACCGATGGAGTGCCATGTGCACGATACTGTACTAGGTCCTGTGGTGATAAAATATGAAAAGTTTTGCCCTCAAAGCTCTCACATGTAGAAGGAGGAGGAGCAAATACCTATGAGACAGATCATCCATTTTCTTCCCCTCTTTTGTAATATTAGGAGAAGGAATGTTCTAATAAACCCCTGGCTACCACCCAACTACAGCAGAGAGAGTCACAGATGAGATATGGAGGATTTGATGGTGTACGTAGCCCTGGCTTCCAGGAATTTGAGAGCCATCTGCTCCTTGCCACGCTAGTGGCTTAATTAGTCAACTCTCCTTTATATTGTAACTCAGAATCCTTCCTTTAAGTTCCCTTTTAAGGCTTAAGATGATTTGAGTAGGGTTCTATCACTCGCAAACATAGTGAAATAAGATATGTATTAAAATTACATAGCTTGAGAGGATATGTTGCCTTGGGAGGATAGTCAAATCTGCTAAAAAAANTAGGACCCACCCTAATTTATTCTGACTGGTGTCCTCATAAAAAGAGATTAGGATATACAGAGAGACACCAGGAGTGTGCAGGGACGCAGAGGACAGACCATGTGAGGACAGAACAAGTGGGCAGCTGTCCACAAGCCAAGGAGGGAAGCATCAGAAGAATCCAGGGCAGCAGGCACCCTGATCTTGGACTTACAGACTCCAGAACTGTGAGAACATAAATTTCTGTTGTGTAAGCCACCCAGTGTGTGGCGTTCATTATGGCTCTCCCAGTTGACAGACATATAAGGTCTTGGAATAGGAGAAAGGGACGAAACTTCAAATAGAAGTTTACTACTGTCTTTGGTAAAACTATAAGGAACTTTGAGAAAGTGCAGTTTTGAAGTTAAGATAGAAGAAGATGAGGGAGTTGATATCAGATGACTTAAATATACTTAATCAGATCATTTGG
>NW_007739560.1:22974-35533 GCF_000696425.1 Galeopterus variegatus | reverse complement strand
CGCTGTCTCCTGGCACGGCCGCTCCAGACCCGTCGCCATCTTAATCTAATTGTATGTAACTTTTATAGAATATAAAATTTGTGTAGCTTACCCTAAAGAATATACATAGTAAGTACAACTAGTAAGGCAGTGGAGACCAATAATATTTTTTACCCCTGCAAAAGAAAAAAAAAATGACCCACCTTACACTCTGACTCAATAGTGTTAAGATTTCAACAGTGAGATCTTTTTTTTCTCATGTCATCTGGAGCAATAATGTTATACTGACAATTCTGGCAGCTATTAGAGTCTGAAATTCAGTGTAGAAAAACTAGTATGTTTGGCTTATCAACAGGGGAACATGTTCTTCAAGTGAAACAGTTTATACACAGATGTACACAAATGCCCCCGGAGCTGCAGCTGAGGTCACCAGAAGCAAGTGTGAACGCAGCAGCCCCGCCCATTTCCCTTTCCAGTGGTTTTTCTCTGGGCCCTCCTAATGTAAGTGAAGAAATCATATATGAGCAGAGCAAGAATTGGGAAGGCCATGTTTCAACCCAAAGAAAGGTCCTCCCAGGTGGCTTGTGGGCAGAGACTGTGAGAATGGGCCGCTCCTCTCAGGGCAAGGGCTGACACATTGGAGGTTGCTCACAGCATGTGGCGATATTGCCCTCCAGAGCATGCCTGGAAGTGGGGCTCGGAGAGTCTCCTGAGATGGTTCCCCCACACCATAGGGACAAACCATGGACTGGTTCTGCTCAGGCCAAACTATTTGGAAAGCTGAGAAGCCTCCTGTTTCTCCCATTTTGGAGATAAAGAAGAAACAAGGTGATGGAGCTTGGATGTGTTGTCCCCTCCAAAACGCATGTGGAAATTTGATCTACAATGTGGCAGTGTTGGAAACTGATTGAGTCATGGGGGCGGATCCCTAATGAATGGATTAATGCTCTCCCTGGGGAAGAGGGGATTAATGAGTGAGTTCTCGCTCTATTAGTTCCCGTGAGCTCATTGCTTAAAAAGACTCTGGCACCTTCTCTCTCTCTCTTGCTTCCTGTTGCCATGTGATCTGCTTGTACCCGCTGGCTGCCTGCCACTTTCCACCATGAGTAGAAGCAGCCTGAGGCCCGTGCCAGATGCAGCTGTCCCAGAATCGTAAACCAAATAAACCTCTTTTCCTTATAAATTACCCAGTCTCAGGTATTTCTGTTATAGCAACACAAACAGACTGAAACACAAGGGAAGTTGGAAAACATTGAGGGAACTCTCTTTTTCATACGAAATAAAAATATACATCTTTTTCTCCAAAAGCTAAGTAACTCAGAGAATTTATTTTACCACATCCTGGCTAGAGTCTTGCAAGGGTACTTAACGAAGTCTTTTTATGGACCTGGAGTTTATGTTCAAAAATATTCATGAGGTATGATAATAGTCTTTAAGGTTCCCCTGGATCATTTGAACTTAAATGTTACAACTATAACATTGTTTACTTTTTAATATAGCAATAATCATAAAAAGAATTCTGGTAGGTTGCCGCATGTAGTCATCATAGGGAGAGAGAGAAAATTTTCCATAATGAAAAACAGATTAGTCCTTCTTAATTGTGCACTAAATATTTCAGCTGATCTATTACTCTAATAAATTGGTACCTTGATGGACTTTGCATTAGAAATTTAATTTCATTGAGCAAGTTTCACAGTTATTAGGGACCGTAGATGATGCTCCTATGTCTTTACTTTCCTGAGTTTGAAATTTGAAGGTACTAAGATGACCCTAAATCATCTTCCATCACAATTGACTCTGGTCCCCTTTAAACTATAAGTACATTCTCTACTATCCAAAGATAAGATTTATCTTTAATGCAAGTGACCCCCTGCAAGCAAAAAGGGAATAACAAAAGTGTGACTACATAAATACCTCCATGATATCTCTTTATTTAAAATTGCAACTATCTCATGATTATCAAAAGAAGAATGCTCATCTGTAGGAATCATCCTGTTTCACTTGAGTCATTACTGGATAGCACCTCCCTGCTCCATTTCTATAAGTGCATGACCAGGACCTAAAGTCCGCAATGTGTTCGTGACCAGGTTTGTAAACTCGGGCCCAGATGGAGGCTTCACTTCTGTTCGGCTGGTAGGTGGAGTGCTGTTCTCCTCTGTGACTTCCAGAGCACATTGTTCTGTGGCACTGCAAACCATCTTCCAATCGAGATACATTTCTGCTGGAGTCTCAGCTTTGTTTTCAGATTCATTTTCCTTCTCATAAAGGTAGCTATCTTAATTTGACAAGTGATAAAATCTCCCCTTCGAAACTCAATATTAGATTCTTTCCCCTTCACCATCTCAGGAGAATTGAGTTAGAAATAAATTGTTTACCTAATGTGAAGACACTGTACCAGAGACAAAATCCCTCCTTGCTCCGATAATACCTTGACAATGTGTTGTTATATGACAAATCATGCGCCCACCTAGATGTTTTTAGCTAGCAATGAGTTGAATAAAAACATTTTCCATTTGATGCTGTTGGTAAATTAGTGTACTGCATTTCCTCTGCTAGTGTTATGATGAAGATTAGTGCTTTGAACAAAGAAAATGCCACAAAAGGTGATTATTTGCTTTAAAATATTTTTGACGAACTTCGAGTTAAACAATTACCTGAAATATACAAATGGAACTCATATGTTGAGTACAGATCACTTCATATGTGGTTGAACTTTACTTCTTTTAATTATGAAAATATGCTTCTTGGAGAGGTGGGAATGACCTTTTCCTAACACTTCTAATTTATCCTCTGCCTGGAGGAGAGAAAAATATTTTAGATAAACCATCTGGAAAACTTCTAATTTGTTCTATGAAAAAAATAAACATTCTGCTCAGCAGAAATAACCCAACTGGCAAGAGTCTTCTTTCCAGTTGGATTATTTCTTATCTAGCCTTTATTATTGTTGTAAATTAAACCTTTACATCTGAACTCAGCATCACATAAAATTGGCCCTGCTTTTCTGTAAAATGTTTTAGAGTTGCCATAAAGATATATAGATATCTATACACACAAGGCCAAAACAAAGTGAAGACTAATGAGAAATGAACTGATTATGTGGTTGTTTACTCTTTTGTGCTCACAGATTTTAATATGAAGATCACCTTGTTTAAATATTGATGTGGTTTGGATGTTTGTCCCCACCAAAGCTCATGTTGAAATCTAATCCCCTGTGGTGTGGGGAGGTGGGGCCTAGTGGGAGGTGTTTGTTTGCATCATGGGCGTGGATCCCTCACGAATAGATTAATGCCCTCTCTGGGGAGGAGTGAGAGAGCTGGTTAAAGAGAGCCTGCCACCCCCTCACTCTGTCGTGCTTCTCTCTCACCTTGTGATCTCTCTCTTACGGCTCCCTTCCATTTTGCACCATGAGTGGAAGCATCTTGAGGCCTCCGCTAGATGCAGCTGTGCCAGAATCATGAGCCAAATAAACCTCTTTTCTTCCTAAATTACCCAGTTTCAGATATTCTGTTAAAGCACCACAAAAGCTGACTGATACAAATATACAACAGCGTAATACAGATTTTGGTAGGGATATTCCTTAGTGCCAAACACAACTTCAAAATTTACATACATTTAAGAAATGTCAGATTTCCCACATGATCAATTGTTAGCACTTACTGTATTTCTCTATTTCTGGCCCCGTACTAAGTGCAGTACATGGACTAATGAAGAGTATCAATCCATTTTACTAATAATTAGAGCTACAGAGAGATAAACTGATGAGGTAATGATCATGGGTCTATCAAATTCTAGAGCTCAGGTTTGAACTAAGAAAGTTTGTTCTCAGAGACTGCATTTAACCCATACACTATTTTAAGCTTTTTTTATAAAGAGCAGGTTAGCTTTAGGAATGGCAGGATGCACTTAGTCAACCAATATAGTTTTAATTTGCAGATACTTTATATACAGACTTTAACTATGGCATATCGTCAATGTATGTAATGTATGCACAACAGCATTAGTGTACATAGGTGGTAGTTTGTCACTGTTTAAGAGGTAGAAGTAAAATAAATTAGAACAAAACATGACAGCAAACGTGCAGGAATCCAGGAGCTGTAGAGGCCAGCAGAGAATCAGCAAACTGGTTTAAATGGTGGTGGTTTACTGGTAGCATTGTGGTCAGAATCTACCCCCATGACCAGTTTGCTGAAGTTAGAGCTGGGAGGAGACAGCTGTCATCTAAACACTTCCAAATGAATCCTCTCCTTTTCATCTCCACTGTCACAGCTTATTTCTGTAGCCTGTGAT
Source organism: Galeopterus variegatus (assembly GCF_000696425.1). NCBI lineage: Eukaryota > Metazoa > Chordata > Mammalia > Dermoptera > Cynocephalidae > Galeopterus > Galeopterus variegatus. The sequence continues at coordinate 31,267 of NW_007739560.1, read as the reverse complement.
TTCTTTCTGTGATTAGGGCAAAAGTCTCTTCACTGGGCTCCCTTCCTCTGATTTTCTACCTCTCCATTCCCTAATTCACCAATCCATTCTCCATACTGCTGCCAGAATGCATTCTATAAAATTCAAATCTGCTTCTCCGGCTTTTCCATTTGAAATTCTTCAATTGCCTACCATTGCCTTAAGGATAAAACCCAAACTCCTTAGGCTGACATACAAGTCCTTTCATGTGTGGTAGCTATAAATATCAAAGTTACATAGTCTGGTGTGCAAAAATGTAACTTGCTTTATTTCAATAACTCAATTTGATTTCCAACCCTTAGAACTCAGTCTGCGTAATGACGGACAACTTAATGTAGACATTTTCTAGGTTTCTCTGTCCAATTCATTCATTTTCAGTCAACTCAGTTTGAAATTCAGTCAAAATCAGGACATCCTTTATATGTCCTTCTCCCTGACCACACCCCTTAGTGGGATATTGGAGGGGCACAGGGATGAGTGTGGTAGAGGATGCATTGGGTGTCAGCTATGATCTGAATGGGTTCCAAGCTGGCTTCTGGCTAAGGGATACTAACTCCATTCCCATCTTGGGTCCCTTGAACTGGTGGCCAAACCTCTTTAGATCCCTATTGGAAACCACCTATCCTTGGATTTGCTATGGAGTGCCTTTATTTCATTTGTAGTGGTCTTTAGGAAGTCTCAGCCTTTCTCTCTACAGATTTCTTCATCATGCTTGGGGCCACTGGGAAGTCAATATCCCTGTTCACTTCATCCAAGAAGAGTTAAAGATTTTGGCAGGGCTCTCTTAGGTCTTCTTGTTCCTGGACCCCTCATGCCAACCTCTCTATACCCCCTCACCATGCCCTTGTGTCAAGGGGCGCATTGGTAAGGTAGAGCTCCAGAAGCAGAGAAATATTATTCCTTTTACTCAGATTCTGCGAAACCTCAGAATAACTATCATGTCCCTATATGTCACTAAATTATCTCGGGGTGGGACAAAGAACTTGTGGATCCTACAATACATCTAACTTCCTTTCTCCTCTCTAAACCTGTTCTCTTCCTTGGTTGGAGGACTTTCCTGCTCTTGGTGGGTGGACTAGAAAAACACTCTTTCAGTTTAATGGCATCTTCTTTTAAACATATTGTTTTATACCCTTATTGCAATTATTTGAGGTTGGAAGCTGAGAATCTGGTGCACTTGTCCTCTGTGTTCAGCTTAATAATTCTCTTCTGGGTGATTTGGCCTTCATGTTTTGAGTGGAAGATGCTGCTTAGACAGGACTAGGAGAAGAATTGAAGAGAACCCTCAAAAGAGTATTCAAAATTATGCCATCACACACTCACCCCTTTTTATTTTTTCTAGCTGGAGCTGTTTTATTATCCATCTTGCAACACACACACAACTGACTAACTTTTAATAATCTTTTAATATTTAGTGAAGGGATCATCATGCATCCTGTGAAATCTGGATGTCTTCTCTGACTGCCTACCCCGTAGTGAAGTTTGGTGAACTTCCTATTGTTTCCACACAGCTGGCATTTATCTTCACCATGACACTAAAATGTATTAACATCATTTCTTTATTTGTCGTTTTTCTCACCAGACTGTGACTTTTTGATTTTAAGAGTCCCATACTACTAAACTCATACATTTAGCCCAATCACTGGCATTTACTAGTTCTTTGTATATGTTGATCTGATGAATGAAGAAACAATGAGTAAATTAAAACCTAAATAATTCAGAATAATGTAGGGTAGTGGTTTTCAAATAATTTTTTGTTTGCATGCTCCCTAAAAGAATGCTAAAAATTATTTAACTCTGCATATTTTCAAAGTTGATATTTAAAAATGTTTACTACAAGTTTAAATAATTTTAAAGGGTATATAATTGTCAGAATGCACTATATAATAAAATTGAAATGTCGTGTTATTTTAAGTGCATCAAATGAAATGCAAGTATAGTGATTTGATATCTTCTGCTATTTATTTAAACAATGCATGAACAAGTGCTTCTTAAATAGTTGGAATTTCTGTATGTTTTCTTTTTCTCCTCGAACTTATACTGCAATTCCAATTCCTCCACAGAGTTTTATCCTGAAGTAATATCCTTTTATGCTTGCAAGTTTTTATGGATCATCAAACATTTCTCTATGCATCCAAAAATATGTAGATTGAAAATTTAATTGTTTCTATTAATTTCCTTCGACCATTAAACTCTGTTTCTTTTTAAAAAGCTCTTGTTTTTATTATTATAACCATTATTAGTAGTATACAATTGATCAAAACATAATAAATAAGAAATTTTGATAACAAACATAAAAAGTAAATTTATTGAGAATACATCTCAATGAAAACAATTGGGGCATGCTTTTATGGTGCCTCTATTAAAGGAGCTGCAAATTATTCCTTTGTTTGGCACTCTAGAGGTTTTTGCGTGATAGTAAAATGCCAGCTGACTAAGAGGTACACTTTTTATTATAAACAGGGAGAAGCCTGATTGCAAAAGGGGAAGTGGGAAAGAAGAACTTGAAGGCTGGCACTTTCTCAGGCAGATCAGTGTTTGAAAAAAGATAATATGAAATTAGAGGATCTATAAAGTGGTTTCCTTAAATTTATTTTCAGGTACTCATCAGAAAATCTGTGTAGGTGTGTGTGTACCTGAGTTAAAGTCAGAACCCTGATCTACAACACACAGGTATTTTTTAGTAAATAGGAATCATAGGAAAACTTTTAAGAGTTGGCATCCGTTCGCTTTTAAATAATGCTAAGTTAAATTAGGGTTATTATACTTCCCTATAGATATTTTAAACAATGGAGTTAATGCATCAAAAAGAATTAATTTGATATCAATACATAAACTCCATGCCTATAGCTAATCAATCATACACTACCTAGTAGTACTTTATTCTCTTGGTTAAAGACATTTTCAGATTGCTTAGTTATTTTTTACTCAGTAATTCCTTTGAAAAGATCAGAATAGGTAACTTTGAGCCTAATTAAATAGTAGAAACTTAGAACTAGTAGAGTTTAACAAATAAGGTGCCTAAATTGTGGTTTAAGTTGTATATAAATGTACATATTGCATAGAAAATAACTTTTACCTAAACTTTTAAAATAACTGAAAATAGTTTCGTCTGCTTTCGCAAATTTTTTCCCACCCTTAGCAACATAATTTTATATGTATATTTGTTATTTGTTTCCACTGTAGTGAGAAAAAGAAATTTATATATTGGCTATTGCCTATATGTATGTATGTATGTATATTTTTATATATGTACACAAATACATACTATATATGTTTATAAAATATATGTATGTATCAATTGAAGATGACTTGTGAATAGAACAGGGGACATTTGGATTCTCTAAGCATTGCTACTCTAGATTCTAATTTGCTGCTTATTGTCTTTTATACCATGCAGACAGAACTTTTGCTTCTATGTATGGAGGGCTCTGCTCCTGCCAATTATCACATGATGATTTGAAGTCACAGACAGAAGATTCATAAATAATTAAGTTATAACAAATTATTGATTGAGATATGGTCATGCTACAATTTGCCTGAGAAACAAAGATAGCATACCATGTGAATGGCTAGAAGAAGAGAGGACTTGCAGAAAGGATGTAGTGGGCAGGTATAGTGATGATTGTTGATTCTCCTCTCTTCTTCCTGAGCACATGGCAGACCAGCCTCCCTTGTTGCAAAGTGTGGCCAGTTGAATGTGAGGAAGAGTGAGTGTGCAATGTTTGGGTTACTTATCTAAAAGGAAATCTCTTTCTCTGTACTTTATTTCCTATTTTCTTGCTTTGGGACATGGAGGTGCCCATATCCAGCTTCAACTATGCACCTAAGGACAGGACCCTGGGGATGTTGAGACCACAAGATGGAGGGAACTTGAGCTCCTGAATGACTTTATGGTCTGGGCTTCCTACCGACTTTTAAGTAAGACTAAAAAACTATTTATGTATTTATTTTTAATGTAAAGTGACTGCATGTTTGGACCTGTTTAGTAGCCACTACCTTCCCTTCTATAAAGGGGCTCAGGATGAATCCCTTGTGGCAAAGAAAGCCTCAGGGTAATCTGGTAATACGCAGTAGATATACTAAAATTTGGATCTTTCAGAAAGAACGTAGGCACAGGAAAAGATAGATAAGACTAGTCCATGGAAGAGATGAACATTTTTAGAGAAAAAGTTGCAAGTTAGAAAAGCTTGTAGAGGAAGTTAGGGGGTAAGTAACTTCATGCCTAAAAATGGGGAGAACTGATGAAGGACCTAGAGCAGTACATCTGAAACTTGAGTGTGCATCAGGATCACCTGGAGGGCCTGTTACAGCACAGATTGCTGATCCCACTCCCAGAGTGTCGTCTGATTCAGTAAGTCTAGGGTACGACCTGAGAATTTGCACTGCTAACACAATCCCCAGTGATGCTGACATTGTTGGTTGGTTGGGGGGCATACTTTGAGAACCACTACTATAGAATCTAGGGAGACTTAGTAAATTTTCCAACTTGGCCTTTAGATTGTTTTGCAGAGAAGAGTCTTAACCTGCTCATCAAAGGAGTTGGCAGCCAGATTGAAAAGACCATTAGATACTGCACATGGAGATGAAAGTAGACTTTTGAGTCTTGAAAAGCCAAGTCTTCATGAACCTGTGCCAAACCAAATTGAAAGAGACCATGAACCTGTTATCTATTAATTCTATTTAGGATTTGACATTAAGAGTCCTTTGCACTATAATATAATAATCTTGTTTTCAGGTAATTACTAAACAACTGAGTGAGCATTCTGTCTTTGAGTAAAATCTGTAAGGAAGAGAAGTGGAGAAGGCTATAGATATTGGACTTTGGAGGAGAAACAACTCTACAAGACTAACTCTAGAACAAAGAACATGGAGAAATTAGAGCAGGAAGCCTTTTTATGGAGTGACTTGAAAGAACCTTGTTTTTCTGTCTATCAAATATAGATTATCTACCCACAACTAAGAATTAGAAAACATTGCTTACGTAGATTCTGAGCTGCTGACTTGTTTCATGGGCTATTTCTGCCAATGACTATGAAATTTATATTTCGGCATTCAGAAGATGAGCTTTTTCTGTGCATTCTTGATCTGACAATCACATTATGCATCTTGGTCCCTAGAGTCTGACACTACTGCTCTTTGTCACTGTAATCTTAATATTTCCTAAGAAGATAATAATAGTAACTTTCTTAATGATCCCTGAACATAAGTCTGTATTCTAATATTGGATGTATTTATTTATAAATGTTTTACAAATTCTATTAATTAATTAAAATTTATTTGTACAATATTCAATATAGAGATTGAAAGTTTTAACACTCTGACAGGGGAAATGTGATGCTACCAGCTAATCACTGTTTTCTTTAATATAGCTTCTGTAGAATACGTACTTGAACTCAAGCTCAGAAATTAGTGAACTTGCTATAACTGAACCAGAGATTTCTTCCATAAGTGTGTTCTTTTCCCAACTATGAAAACTCTCTATTTTTTTGGCGCTTATTTTCCATTTTACTTACCAGAAAGTTTATTGTATCTTTTTGATTATTTCAATATTGTCCATCTCTGCTAATAGACTACTAGGAACCATAAATAAGAGATCATGTGTATTGCGTTCACCATAGTATTCCCAGTGCCTTACATAGTGTCTGGCTCATGAGAGGTCAGACATTTGCTAAATAAATGAATGAGTGGATGAATAAATGAGGAATAAATGAATGAGTGAGCAATGAACTAACTAATCTTATGCTACTTAATTAAGCATATATATTTTTTGTGTGTGAGTTATCCATGTGTGTATTATGTGTGTGTGTTTTCCACCTTGGAAAGCATTGCTTCTTACTATGTAAATCTGCAGTGTTTTAACTGAAGTTAGAAATTTCCTTTCCCTAATAACATATATATAACTATAATGATAGTCTTAACAGTTTACACCTCTTCTGCCCAATTACCATTGCTAAGTAGTTCTATTTCTTTATATTCAGTCAGTTATATTATAAAGTTTACATAATCATTAGCTCTTTTAGTCATGCAAGCTTGGGACACTTCTTTTATTTGCAGTGTTTTGGCCCTGCTGAAAGGTTTTGTTAGTTTTTGCCCTTGGATGGAACTGTTTGGAATATGTCCTTTTCCCTTTTAGTTTTGGTTAAGCATAAATCTATTCTTTTGTAGTTAGTTTTTCCTTTTTTTTTTTTTTGGTTATAACAATGTTTCAGAAGCTTCTGTTCTTTTTCAAAAACCATTTGATCATGAGGGAATTGGAAGGTTACATTTAAAAAATTGAACACCTCATCCTGAGGAATGAAAAGCTTTGAAATGGAGGTATCCAATGTCCTTGCATTTAGACCAGAGCTCAGAGTCTGGGCTGACTTGAAAGCTGAGACATCAAAAGTATACAATTTAGCTGAGTTTTCCCAAACTAATTTTCAAGACACCTAAAATGCAAGCCTTGCTCATCTGCCTCTTTTCAGTTCCAATATCTTGTTCAATTTCTGAAACGTAAGAACAAAGTTTCTATGGGAAATAGTTAATTGAACCATGCTTACTGTAACAATGAAGGGACAATAGTTACAAAAATTGGGATTATTTTAACATGTTCAACTTCTCTATCATTTATTAATTTAAATAATTTATATTTAATATATTTTTCTTTGAATTATCACATACTCAGTAAATTAAATTTATTTTACCTAACATATACCAGACAACCTGATGTCCTGCAATAGTGCTTAAATAGCTGTTTACGTATCTAACCCTTGTTATTATTATAATTGACAGCAGAAAGTTTACAAAATCTTGTTCAAGGAATCTATTATATGTTTTTACATCTTAGCTATCTTTTATTTTTGTTATAAAAGTTTTCTAGTATCAATGTATGACTGCATGCTTTTACAAAACTTTTTTTCATTATGTGATACCCATTCATTATAAAATGGCTGAGATACAATATTAATATATTTCTTTAACAAAAACATGTTCATTTTAATAATACTGTTTGTCTTTTTTTTTTTCCCAATCAGAATGATCACTTTCATGTTTTTTTAAATTGACTTTTAAGATATTACTTCTGGACTTTTTAAATTCTTTTTTGAATATCAGAAATGACTCTTTTCTTTCCCATTCCACTAAAGTTTTAATCATGACTGGAAATGACCTCAAAATCCCTGATTTTATGGGAAGCATCTTTAACCAGTCACTTTCTTTTGATTGCCAATTGAATGTATTATTTATCTCACTCTTTATGTACATTTTAAATAACTGATATTTTAAAGCAACTGTTATTTTCTTGTAGAGTTATGAACACTCTCAAGTGATTCTTGTAAATTACCAGCAAAATAGATGTGCATACAATTATGAAAGCATAGATTTTATTTAAAAAATAATATAAAGCATTAGAATCACACAAATGGATTACTTTCAGTGACTTAGAGGTAGGGTATAACGTTGAATCATATGTTTCAGTAATATTTAGCATACATGATGGGTTATTTTAGTGCAATGAGGTGGAGTCCAAGAAGAGTAACAATCTTATTGAGCTATAAGTGTCAGATATTGCAATTCAGGGCTGCTGAAGTGATAGGAATTTGCAGGATGGGGGTATCAGAGAAGTGGAAGCTTTGTGTGTGGGTTGGGGATGGAGTCATCTGTCTATGCCGATGTTCACTAGTCCACTACAGGTTTTTGCCTAAACACTGGGTTACTCATGAACAGGAGAAACTTTCTAGGGCTTAGCAGAGAGCAGCTCCTGCAGGCATAAAAGCTAAACAGTTACCAAAGTTGCAAAGTACTGGGAGATCAGAGTTCTGGCCAAGCTGGAGTGGGAGACTTCACTGAAGACTCGGGCGTTCGGTTGAGACTAAAAAAAGGCCAAACCTTTGGGGTAAGGGCCACACTCTAAGAGTAAGAACCAAACTAAACTAGAACTACTCTACCAAAGAATAAAACCAAATGAACCAGGGACCCAGGCTTCGGTCATCTGCGTCTCTTCTATCTTGAGAGTGTGACTGTCAAGGTCATCACGTTTGTCTGGATCAGACAGCTGGAAGGGGAAAAACACGAGGACTGCAAGAGTGGCCATGGAAGAATTCTACATTACTTCCATTCATATACCATTACCTAGAACTCAGACTCACGTCCATGCCAAACTCCATGGGAAACTGGGAAATGTGGTCTGGTTGTAAGCCAGTAAGAATGGAATTATGTTTGGTGTGTAATTAGCCAATTTCTGAAACATTTACAATGTACATTGAAGAGTGGGGGGCTGGGCGGGGGGGGGGGG
>NW_007739560.1:0-22865 GCF_000696425.1 Galeopterus variegatus | reverse complement strand
GGGGGGGGGGGGGGGGGGGGGGGGGGGGGGGGGGGGGGGGGGGGGGGGGGGGGGGGGGGGGGGGGGGGGGGGGGGGGGGGGGGGGGGGGGGGGGTGGAAGGGAGAGAAGCTGGAAGATTTCCATGGCTGTAAAAACAAAATCCACTCTGAATCATTCATCTGTTCTTGTATCCAGGAGCAGCCACATCCTGCTCAAGAGAAGCTGCTCAACATTTCCCCATCATCCTCAGAGAGAAAATTTCTAAAATTATATGAATTTATGTCAAGTGAGCTTATTCTGGATACCATTGCACTGGCTTCAGAAAGTTTGTTTTCCCTGAGGCAATCCAGCCGCTTTGGCTTACATTTGCTGTAGGTCCACATGGACATAACCAGAAGAACCTTCTGTAAGGTATTAGTCCTTCCTGTCAGCAAGAAGAGACTGAGAACCTGAAATTTTGCCTTTTCTCTGACTAAAAGATCTGTTTAAAGTCCTTGCCCATATAAACACACAGTAAGTCATATATTGGAACTTAAGATACTTAATGATTGTGTATGAGTGGTCATTTGAGAGTCTGGTTTGTAAACTTATATGAATGATTCAAAATAAGTACAATGCATATCTGTGGTAGATGAATATAAAAAAATATTACAGAAGGCATCCATGCACAATAGATTATTTTAACATTATCCCATAAATTTATTGCTAAACAATTTGATACACCTTCTCTCTCTACTTTGCTCCTACTGGCATAGGAGCAAGATGGGGGATGGTAAGGAGGAGGAACGAGCAAAGAAGTTCAAGGAGATAGAAATAAAAATGTCAGATCAGGCAACGTATGGGGCATAAATGGCTGTTCCAGGTAAACTCAGGAAAATCCTCCTTTTGTCTTTGTTAATGACAACGATCCCATTTGTGTGCAATACTAGAGCTCATTTAGATTGTGTTCTCTTCAGCCTGGTTCCTAAGCTCCTGCAGATCCTAAGAGCAGGGAACTGAATGATGCAGAGAGCTTATCCCAAGCTTTGAAGAGATTATCCCCCAAGTTCGGTGGCAGGCCTGCAGAAGGTGACCTGCCTGTTATCTCAGAATGCTCCACACAGCGGAGATCATCACCACCATTATGGCCCTTACCACCTGTAAATGCCTTTAAGCAGCTTTAGATAGAAGATATATGGTCTGGGCCTGGAGCAGAAAATTTCATCCCCACAATTTCTCTTCTGGGCCCTTGTATAGAAACACCTTTGGATTTGACAGAAAAACAGCAGCTGTTTTCTGATCATTTGGCCATCTGTTCCTTATTGCTTATATTATTAACATTTACAAGGGCTAATTAGTATTTTGAAGTGACTAAGATGATTGATCAAGAAATACCCAACTATGTTTATTATGATGCCTGCCTTAAAAATGCCAGAGGTAGCAGCACTTACTTAATATCATCTAAACTCTGAAACTGTGATGTAGTTCACCTGACCAAATTATCCCATTTTGATAATCAGGGAACAGCATGAAAATACTTGCTTTTTGTTCTTTTAAAGTTAACTCTACTTATCCAAATTCCTTCATGGCCAGTCCATATGAAGCCTCCTCGACCAGCCCAGTCTATAACAATCCCTTTATCACTTAAAAGATATTTAAAATTCCAAATATTTTAAAATTAATTATTTTTACTTTTATTTGTTTTTATGTTCATTATTATATCTTTTTGTTAGATTGGTGGCTTAATAATATGCTTCTGGAAGACTAGAATTGTATTTTATAATTTTATCCATCCATAGCACCATGTAAAATATTATGTAATGGGCTGCACTGAGTAAATACATCCTGAATGATTAAGAATAGACAATGGCAGTGTGAGCCAATTCTAAATAATAAAATGGCAGAGATTCTGCTTTTGGATTTGAAAATTGCTGATTTATACACTAACACTTATTGAGAACCTATCAGGTATGGTCATCTTGCCTGAATTACTGTAATATCCCTCAACTTCTCTTTCTGTCTTTAGCCTTTTTTCCCCAGTTCATTCTCCACACCACAAGTAGACCGAGTGATCCCTCTGTAATGGAAATCCATTCATTTTATTGACCTAATTAAAATCTTTCCTCTCTTTCTGTCTTTAGCCTTTTTTCCCCAGTTCATTCTCCACACCACAAGTAGACCGAGTGTTCCCTCTGTAATGGAAATCCATTCATTTTATTGACCTCATTAAAATCTTTCTATTGTTCTCTATTTATTTCAAGATAAAGTGCAAACTTCTTGGTGTGACATGCAAAGTTCATTATGGTATGGCTTCTCTAGGCCTCCTCTCCCTTCCATATTTTCTAGCTTCATTCAACTACGTGTAGATCTTTACTTCTGTCATGGTCTCTCATACCTCCTTGCCTCTGCATAGACTCCTCTCTCTGCCTAGAATGCACTTCTTCTTGTTCATCTGGAGAAATCCTATCAGATCATGAAGAGTTGACAAAAGTGTCTTCCTCCAAACCTCCACTCTTCAGTGGTACTGAATTTTTTGCCCATCCCTGTGTTCTGATAATACTCAGTACATCAGCACCCATTTGTCTGCACCATGGTGCTTAATTGTTTGCTCCCTGCTATACTTAAGCTCTTGGAGGGTAAGATTCATGGCTTATTTCTTTCTATTTCTACAGTAACCACAGGTTCTGGCATTTAGTAGTAGTTCAATAAATGTTTGGTAAAAATAGTAAGCAAAACATTATAGCAACAACATTATTAATTGCTAATCCTCTTTAAGAATTTATGAAGTAAGTACAAGGTTCTCATGACATGCACTATGTTATTCAAACCTTAGATTAACCCTTGGAGGCAGGCACAGTATTTTTTTTCTCCACTATATATCCCAGCCTACCCTTGGACCAAAAAAAGGGTCTTACTAAATATTTGTTGAATGAGTCCTCATAAGAATTTTATAATAAAGGCACTATTAAAATACTCATATCACTGCGATCACACTTAGGCTTTAAAAAATTAAATAATTTGCTTGGAGTCTGAGGCTACTAGATATTATATTCAGGATTTGAACCCAGGTTTATCTGATTTCACAGCCCATGTTTTTTACTACTTTGATACACTGAATCTCAGGTATAAGGCAGAATGCTAGAGCCTGAAAGAAAGAGGACCCCAGTATTAAGACAAAATGATAATTATTCCAAAGCATTCATACTCTATAAGACAATGATGAAATTCATATTCAAGTGCAGGATAAACAAGTTGTTGTCAGTGAGCAGTGAAATGCAGCACGATTCTGCTCTTGGATATGTGGGAGAATGTAATGAAAGAGGAGGTATTAAATTGAACTTTGAATAGGATCAAAGACAAATATATATATGGAAAGCCATGCTTAGCAATGGGATCGCATATGAAATGTCATCAGTGCGCAGATTTTCCTGGTATGATCAGATAGAGTGAGTATGATTAGAATGGACATGACGGGAGAATGAAGGTAATAATACCAGTTGGATTCACAGAGCTAAGGGGATGCCTTGAATTCCATGTTAAAGACTTAGGAATTCATCTTATGAATACTTATTAAGAGATTTTGAAAACAGGAGTAAATTATACCTGACTTCTGACTCATTAAGTTATATTAGGGCTAACTTAGAGGAGTAAGAGATTAGAGGCACAGAGTCCATTCGGAGACTGTTTCAAAGTCCAGGTAAGAAATGACAAAGATTCAACTAAATAAATACAGTGAGAATGGAGATCAAGGAGTGGAGTGGTTACAAGGTGTGTTGCACATCAAGAGTCCACAGGATTTTAGCAACAGAAAAGTGTGGTGTTCAGGGTGAGGAGGTAGGAAGAGAGGAAAGAGCTATAATGCATTCTGCAATGTGTGGTGTTGTAAAGCCTTGAACTGCTTCATTACAATTGGTTTAGGACATTCTCATTAGAGAACTATATTGTTACCATGGTAACCATATTTATTCATTATTGACATGTATTTACATCATACCTTATTCCAAAGGTTATATGACAACCCATAGTAACAAATAATAAGTTTTGTGTTTTCAAAAAAGCAAGAAAATTATTCCTTTCTTGTCAGAAAGGGCAGGCTCAATTTATTTATCACTTTCTTGTTAAGAAAATTACATTTTCTTTTTGCTTCTTTTTCTCACACCAGTTGCCTGATAGGTAGCAAATTAAAACCTGGCATTCAATAATCAGGAAACTACCAAAATCCAACAGATAGAATGGGGAAAGAAAGAAGTCAGAAAGGAGGCTAAAGTCAGGTGTTTTTGGTCAGATAATAGAGAAGGAAATCAAAGACGAGACACAAGTGTTCTCCGACATGATGATTATGAAACTTGGGAACATGTATTTTTCATGAGTTTAAAGTTATCCATGTGTTCTCTCTAGGCCCATAAACAGATGAAGGTTCAAGCTTAAAAACGACTCTTCCTAAAGAGAAATAGAATGTGGCTCTAAATTAATTGATTTATTTGTTTTAATTTTAATCTAATTTTAATGTGTAATATTTGATCATTATTTAATCATTTGAGTAAGACCTGTGATTTAAGACAAATGGCTTTTTCCTAAAATAGTTTGGTCTGATCACAATAGGTCAATGTGTTTCAGGTGTGTTATGCTGCATACAAACTCTTTTCTACTTTGTATTTTTTTTTTTTTTTTTATTCCTTTTTGTCTTTTTTACTGACCGGCAACGGGATCGCAACCCTCGGTGTTTCACCCGCACCGTGCTCAGCCAGTGAGTGGGAACCGGTCTCCACATGGGATCCGAACCCTCAGCAGGAGCGTCGCCGCACTCCCAAGTGGCACACTCTCCAGTGCGCCACCGGGCCGGCCCTCTACTTTGTATTTTGACATCAAAATTTTTATTTTTATTGTTATTGTTGTACTATAAAATATTATGCTATTTCACAATACATACACATACATATGCAGATGTATATACATACATATATCTGCATCCCCTAAATAGAGAATGAACTCTTAAAAAATAATTTATTTTGCAATATATGAGTTTTTTTTTAAGAAGAACTTCATTTTAGGACACATTTTCTTCTTGGTTATACATAGTTTGCTAATTTAACTCCCATGGGTCTGTATGAATTAAAAGTTCATAAATAAAAATGGCAAAGGGCATTAACCACTGTATAATGTTGGGGGTGTAGCTCAATGCATAAGTTAGAGTGAATGTGAAACCAATCGGTAGTACCTCTAGAATTTGTGCGAACATCTCTCCTTACCTACTCCACCACCACTGCCAAAGATAGAAATAAGATCAAAGGTAGGAACACCAGTGCTATGAAGAAATGGAAGTTTTTTAACGAGGTGCCTGACTCCTTGACCTTGAACTCACCTATTATTTCTCTAGCTGCTGTTTGGCATCCAATCTGCTACTGCAAAATTTCGGCTAAATTGCTGTAGCAGATGCTGAGCTGCACCAGACAGATCTCTCCCTTCAGGATGCAGGCACTCGTTTCCCCAGCTGCTGAGAGTGAGGCCGCTGACAATTTACAGCGAAATCTCTCCAGGAATGGCCTTGGCCAAGCAGAGCTGCCTTAAGCATGGTTGTACCTGCTTACTGGGGACAGTCCGTATTCAACAACAGAACCTTGAGGAGGCTACAATTCACAGCTCCGTTTTCTCAGTTTGGTCGGTCTCTGCAGGCTCATCCCAACTTCAGAGCAAGCCATGGGATTTGCTGAAGCCTGTTTTGAAACTGCATGTCAGTCCACTGTTTCCCTCGTTCCCTCACATGGATTGTATCTGAGAGCGCTCCAAGATAAAACTGTCAGGTACAAATCTCCACCTCGGATTTGGCCTGTGACAATAAACTTTTTTGTCTTAAAGAGGAAAAATGTTTCATTTTTCCATTATGTGTTCTGTTTCCAAGAGTGATTGAAACAAAACATGAGGAGGAAGTTCCCCGGTGAAGAGAGAGTGGGAAATGCAAAGGTTACATGATTTTGAAAGCAGATATTTTGACTGTGTGTCTGAGATTACTGTGTGACTGGGAGAGTTATTCACAAATTAGATGTACCTGGCCTCATGGCAAACTCAGTGGGAGTTGTTACCAGTGTACTCTGTCCCAGAATCATGACCTATTACTTAGTTGGCTCAACCACAATTTCTCTCCAGATCTCTTAAGGCAATTGAATGAATTAGGGGGAAAAATGGTGCAAAGTTTATGCTTCTATTTTTATCTGTATTTGAATGTTTATATCCTTAAAATATTATATTTATATGAAGAGCGAGGGAAAAGGTCCTTAAATTTAAAAAATACCAAATAAATCTCTATTTTAATCTGACTGATGCTCTTGTTTTGTGTTTGTTAAATTTTTTGTCAACATTGTATATTAACTTTTTTATTGTTAGTGTGCAAGTTGTTATACTTATTGCAGTACCATAAACCTCCAACCCTAGGATTTATTGTAGCAGTGTAAAAATCGCATAAAAATTAGTGTACAAGGTCAACATTTGAGCTTTCAAAAGCTCTTGTCTTATTGTTTCTGTGAATAGCTGTGGCCTAAAAGGTGTATTCAAAAGTTCAGGAGAAGATTCATATTATCTTTTAATTTCATTTTTACATGAACTTTTTGAAGTACCTTCATACATGTGTGCACACACAAAACATTCTTTCCTTTACTCCATCTTCCCCAAATAAGGAAAAACAGATAATTAGGAGGTGACTATTCATTGGAGAAGAGTATTTATGGAAGTTTTGAGAGTTTTATCTATGAGCAGAATTTATATAAAAATACATTTGCAGTTCTAAAAAGTTTTTTTTTAGTATTGTTTTCACTATGCTTTGCAAAAACTCATGTGTGCATATACATAAATAACTCAAAGTTAGGGATATCTGTGTATTTTTTTTAAAGATATAAGTTATAATAGTAGTCATTAAGCATCCCACATGGGGTAGAGGAAATGGGAAATTAGACCCATTAGAAAAGCATTCTCAAGGTCCCATATTTTTATTCTAATCATTTATACTAAAATTATGTTTTTTATTTGTGGAACATATATATTCCCAGAGGAGCATTTAAGTGGACACAGCATAAAAACAGAAAATAAATCAGTAGCTCTAAATCGAGGTTGCTTTATGATGTAAAATGTAGAGATGAGATTGCTCATGTTCAGTTAAGCAAAACCATGAGTGTAATTAGCAACATGTGCTGCACTGAGCTACGTCTCAAAATAAACTAGAAGCATTTTTTTCCATGTTTAATTACTGCTGATAATTAAGTTACATTCAAAGATTTTTTCTGGATTTTATGTTTTTTTTACTAAATAGTAGCCATTCTAAAATTTAAATAAAATTATACATCATTGAATCTTTGTTCAATATTAAAGCAATAATGCATTCAATTTTAATTTCCAGAAAAGATGAGGATTAGATGTAGAATAGGTCTGGGAAACCTGTTCACTCAGTATTTATGATTAAATACTTGATNGAAAGGAGGCTAAAGTCAGGTGTTTTTGGTCAGATAATAGAGAAGGAAATCAAAGACGAGATACAAGTGTTCTCCGACATGATGATTATGAAACTTGGGAACATGTAATTTTCATGAGTTTAAAGTTATCCACGTGATCTCTCTAGGCCCACAGACAGATGAAGGTTCAAGCTTAAAAACGACTCTTCCTAAAGAGAAATAGAATGTGGCTCTAAATTACTTGATTTATTTGTTTTAATTTTAATCTATTTTTTTTTTTTTGTCCTTTTTGAGACCGGCCGCACTGCACTCAGCTAGTGAGCATACCGCCATCCCTATATAGGATCCGAACCCGTGGCGGGAGCGCTGCTGCGCTCCCAGCGCCACACTCTCCCGAGTGTGCCACGGGTTCAGCCCTAATTTTAATCTAATTTTAATGTGTAATATTTGATAATTATTTAATCATTTGAGTAAGACCTGTGATTTAAGACAAATGGCTTTTTCCTAAAATAGTTTGGTCTGATCACAATAGGTCAAAGTGTTTCAGGTGTGTTATGCTGCATACAAACTCTTTTCTACTTTGTATTTTGACATCAAAATTTTTATTTTTATCGTTATTGTTGTACTATAAAATATTATGCTATTTCTCAATACACACACATACATATGCAGATGTATATACATACATATATCTGCATCCCCTAAATAGAGAATGAACTCTTAAAAAATAATTTATTTTGTAATATATGAGTTTTTTTAAAGAAGAACTTCATTTTAGGACACATTTTCTTCTTGGTTATACATAGTTTGCTAATTTAACTCCCATGGGTCTGTATGAATTAAAAGTTCATAAATAAAAATGGCAAAGGGCATTAACCACTGCATAATGTTGGGGGTGTACCTCAATGCATAAGTTAGAGAGAATGTGAAACCAATCGGTAGTACCTCTAGAATTTGTGCGAACATCTCCCCTTACCTACTCCACCACCACCACCAAAGATAGAAATAATAACAAAGGTAGGAACACCAGTGCTATGAAGAAATGGAAGTTTTTTAACGAGGTGCCTGACTCCTTGACCTTGAACTCACCTATTATTTCTCTAGCTGCTGTTTGGCATCCAATCTGCTACTGCAAAATTTCGGCTAAATTGCTGTAGCAGATGCTGAGCTGCACCAGACAGATCTCTCCCTTCAGGATGCAGGCACTCGTTTACCCAGCTGCTGAGAGTGAGGCCACTGACAGTTTACAGCGAAATCTCTCCAGGAATGGCCTTGGCCAAGCAGAGCTGCCTTAAGCATGGTTGTACCTGCTTACCGGGGACAGTCCGTATTCAACAACAGAATCTTGAGGGGGCTACAATTCACAGCTCCGTTTTCTGTTTGGTCAGTCTCTGCAGGCTCATCCCAACTTCAGAGCAAGCCCTGGGATTTGCTGAAGCCTGTTTTGAAACTGCATGTCAGTCCACTTTTTCCTTTTGCATGGTCCTGTTTCCCTCGTTCCCTCACATGGGTTGTATCTGAGAGCGCTCCAACATAAAACTGTCAGGTACAAATCTCCTCCTCGGATTTGGCCTGTGACAATAAACTATTTTGTCTTAAAGAGGAAAAATGTTTCATTTTTCCATTATGTGTTCTGTTCTTCCAAGAGTGATTGAAACAAAACATGAGGAGGAAGTTCCCCGGTGAAGAGAGAGTGGGAAATGCAAAGGTTACATTATTTAGAAAGCAGATATTTTGACTGTGTGTCTGAGATTACTGTGTGACTGGGAGAGTTATTCACAAATTAGATGTACCTGGCCTCATGGCAAACTCAATGGGAGTTGTTACTAGTATACTCTGTCCCAGAATCATGACCTATTACTTAGTTGGCTCAACCACAATCTCTTAAGGCAATTGAATGAATTAGGGGGAAAATGGTGCAAAGTTTATGCTTCTATTAATTTTATCTGTATTCGAATGTTTATATCCTTAAAATATTATATTTATATGAAGAGTGAGGGAAAAGGTCCTTAAATTTAAAAAATACCAAATAAATCTCTACTTTAATCTGACCGATGCTCTTGTTTTGTGTTTGTTAAAATTTTTGTCAACATTGTATATTAACTTTTCTTATTGTTAGTGTGAAAGTTGTTATACTTACTGCAGTACCATAAACCTCCAACCCCAGGATTTATTGTAGCAGTGTAAAAATCGCATAAAAATTAGTGTACAAGGTCAACGTTTGAGCTTTCAAAAGCTCTTGTCTTATTGTTTCTGTGAATAGCTGTGGCCTAAAAGGTGTGTTCAAAAGTTCATGAGAAGATTCATATTATCTTTTAATTTCATTTTTCCATGAACTTTTTGAAGTATCTTCATACATGTGTGCACACACAAAACATTCTTTCCTTTACTCCATCTTCCCCAAATAAGGAAAAACAGATAATTGGGAGGTGACCATTCATTGGAGAAGAGTATTTATGGAAGTTTTGAGAGTTTTATCTATGAGCAGAATTTATATAAAAATACATTTGCAGTTCTAAAAAGTTTTTTTTTTAGTATTGTTTTTACTATGCTTTGCAAAAACTCATGTGTGCATATACATAAATAACTCAAAGTTAGGGATATCTGTGTATTTTTTTTTAAAGATATAAGTTATAATAGTAGTCATTAAGCATCCCACATGGGGTAGGGGAAATGGGAAATTAGACCCATTAGAAAAGCAATCTCAAGGTCCCATATTTTTATTCTAATCATTTATACTAAAATTATGTTTTTTATTTGTGGAACATATATATTCCCAGAGGAGCATTTAAGTGGACACAGCATAAAAACAGAAAATAAATCAGTAGCTCTAAATCGAGGTTGCTTTATGATGTAAAATGTAGAGATGAGATTGCTCATGTTCAGTTAAGCAAAACCATGAGTGTAATTAGCAACATGTGCTGCACTGAGCTACGTCTCAAAATAAACTAGAAGCATTTTTTTCCATGTTTAATTACTGCTGATAATTAAGTTACATTCAAAGATTTTTTATGGATTTTATGTTTTTTTCCTAAATAGTAGCCATTCTAAAATTTAAATAAAATTATACATCATTGAATCTTTGTTCAATATTAAAGCAATAATGCATTGAATTTTAATTTCCAGAAAAGATGAGGATTAGATGTAGAATAGGTCTGGGAAACCTGTTCACTCAGTATTTATGATTAAATACTTGATATGAAAGACAAAATGGAAAAGGAAGGTACAGTTAATAGAAACCAACAGACTACCAAAAAACAGAAAAGAAACAAAAATTTCAGGTAGCATAGGAGAAAAAATTTAATTAAGTGGATGACCCAGCAACACTTCTTTGCTTTATTACACTTCCTTATTTTTATAGGTAAAGTTTTTCTTAAATGTGTGTGTGTGCACACACGCACATATTAAACTTATTTTATATTTGTCATCTGCACTATATTTTGACTTTTTCCTTTGCTTGTCCTCATGAGAAGAGAAAGTTCAGTGGAGTGAAAAGAGGAGTAATTTGAAAATAGAATTTCTGAGTTTGAGTCATGACTTTGTTCCTTGGAAGTCGTGTATTCTTGGGAAAGACATTAGTATTGAGACTCTTTCCTCATATGTAGGTAGACTAGATGATTTCTACTACTCCTATTAAACGTAAAAATTATTTGAGATTATAGACATTTTTCTGGAGAATTTAAAGCAATTGTAAAATGCCTGGCTTGTGGAAGATTTTTAATGCAGGGCTGGCAGAAGATGGGAGAAGCAAACTAAAACTGGCTATCTAACCACAGGAATGATCCAGAATTCACCAGTAACTTTAAATGAGCCTTCCTATGTTCCCAGCCATTCCTTCTCACCATAAGGCAAAAGCTAAATGGTTACCAAAAAAATTAAAAATCCATACAAAAAATAAGTCTTCTACCTATACCAATTGTTTACAGCACAAAAGTATTTCTTCCTCAATAAAGATAATAAAGATAGCTTTATTTTTGTTTTTTTCTGATTACAAAAAATAGTATTTTCAACCTAGTCAGATGTAATATCTAGTTTTCTAAAAATATTTTAATAATCCCTTTATTATCCTTAAATATAGACACATAGCCTATCTACAAGCACATATCTTTAATAATGAATATATTCTAAGTGTAGTATGAAAGGGGAAATAAAAGGAAAGTATTTTTAAATATTCATAAGTGAGAATTTTGTTTTTTGTCTTTTTGAGATCACATTTTTGTAGTAGTGTTATGATGACTTCAAAAATGCACTGGGAGAGTCTTCCTATATCAATATCTGATTGAGATTAATTTAAATAATATTATATGGGCCGGCCCCATGGCTCACTCGGGAGAGTGCGGAGCTGGGAGCGCAGCAGCGCTCCCACTGCGGGTTCGGATCCTATATAGGGATGGCTGGTTAGCTCACTGGGTGAGCGTGGTGCGGGCGACACCAAGCCAAGGGTTGCGATCCCCTTACCGGTCACAAAAAAATAAATAAATAAATAAATAAAATAAAATAAAAAATAAATAATATTATCTCTCATTTAAAGATTATTTAAAGTTTTATACTTAAAACGTTTGTTTTTTAAAAGTTATAACAACTATGAAACTCTCTGGTTCAATTATCTTTTTTCAACAGTAGATCTTAATTACTTTGCCAACCTCACACAGTAATTAGTCTATTTAAGTGGTTGTCCTCTTTTTGGACTAATGTTGATCTTTTTGACTAGGAAATCATTTTTTTTTTCAAATTGCTGAATATAAAATTATTGACTGTANGCTAAATGGTTACCAAAAAAATTAAAAATCCATACAAAAAATAAGTCTTCTACCTATACCATTTGTTTACAGCACAAAATTATTTCTTCCTCAATAAAGATAGCTTTATTTTTGTTTTTTTCTGATTACAAAAAATAGTATTTTCAACCTAGTCAGATGTAATATCTAGTTTTCTAAAAATATTTTAATAATCCCTTTATTATCCTTAAATATAGACACATAGCCTATCTACAAGCACATATCTTTAATAATGAATATATTCTAAGTGTAGTATGAAAGGAGAAATAAAAAGAAAGTATTTTTAAATATTCATAAGTGAGAATTTTGTTTTTTGTCTTTTTGAGATCACATTTTTGTAGTAGGGTTATGATGGCTTCAAAAATGTACTGGGAGAGTCTTCCTATATCAATATCTGATTGAGATTAATTTAAATAATATTATCTGGGCCGGCCACATGGCTCACTTGGGAGAGTGCAGAGCTGGGAGCGCAGCAGCGCACCTGCTGCAGGTTCGGATCCTATATAGGGATGGCCGGTTAGCTCACTGGGTGAGCGTGGTGCGGGCGACACCAAGCCAAGGGTTGCGATCCCCTTACCGGTCACACACACACAAAAAAATTAAATTAAAAAAAAAAAATAATAATATTACCTCTCATTTAAAGATTATTTAAAGTTTTATACTTAAAACGTTTGTTTTTTAAAAGTTATAACAACTCTGAAACTCTCTGGTTCAATTATCTTTTTTCAACAGTAGATCTTAATTACTTTGCCAACCTCTCACAGTAATTAGTCTATTTAAGTGGTTGTCCTCTTTTTGGATTAATGTTGGTCTTTTTGACTAGGAAATCATTTTTTTTTTCAAATTGCTGAATATAAAATTATTGACTGTAAAATTAGTAGTCTTTTATAATTATTTCCATCATATCTGTATTTATGTCTGTTTTTTCATACTGTATATTTTTGCATTTTTCTCTTTTTTCCCTTAATTGGGCCCATGAGAGTTTTAAAAATTTAATTATATATTTTAAAGAACTGACTGTTGTATCATTAATTATTAGTAGTAGTATTAGAGTTTTTAAGTGAGTTTAAGAACATAGGCTCTAGAGCTGAACTACCAAGTTTTGAGATCTAACTTTTCTACCTAGTGTGTGATTTCAGGCAAGATACTTAATTTCTCAATATCTGAGTGTTTTTCTCTAATTTAGAAAAATAATAACATTATCTCTCTTATAGAACTGCAAATAACTTTGAAATGGTACTAGTAGAAGGTATGTATCACATATTTAAATATTTTTTNCTGCAAATAACTTTGAAATGGTACTAGTAGAAGGTATGTATCACATATTTAAATATTTTTTAAAAAATTTCCGTTAATTTCAAGTTTTTCTTTGTTTTTCTCTCCCTATTTTTTTAGGCTAATTTTGTTCTTTTGCCAATTGCAGTTTTACTTTTGATTACTTTTTAACTTGAGGATAATTTACATGAGATTCCAAATATTCAAGAATTTTTGTTTACATTTTCATTATTTATTTTTAATTGAGTTCTTATTTTTAATTTGGTTCAAGTGTATTTTTTAAACCAAGAATATGATTAATATTTTTAGCTGGGTATAAAATTACAGCTAGATAGGAAGAATAAGTTCTGGTGTTCTAGGCTGACTGCAGGTAATAATTTTATATTGTGTATTTCTAAATAGATAGAAAAGAGGATCTTGAAAGTAGTGACCATAAAGAAAAGAAAAATGTTTAGGTGATGGATGTGCCACCACCCTAAGTGAATCACTGTACAATATATACATGTATTGAAATAACACACTGTATCCCATAAATATGTACAAAAAAATAAATTAAAAAAAATTAAATTCTCTATTACATTGTGCAAAATCATGTGTGTATTTATTAAATTGAGTATGCTGATATTATCTTTAATAAAATAAAAAAAGTCCTCATTTTTTGTCTTCAATATTTGATGCTTTAAAATAAATATATGTAAAAATATCATATTAAAAGTTCTTGATTATTGATAGCTTTTGCTTCATATGTATTTTTTTTTTTTTTGCATGGACTTCATGACTGCTAAATATTTTTAAACAAATTTTGCCTTTAGTATTACATATGCCCATCTTTTGTTTGTTTAGTACTTTCTAACCTTAAATTCAAATTTTTATATTAATACTGTCATGAGAGTTTTCCTTTTGTTTTCATATGTCTGGGTTAGGTTTTTATTGCTGTTTTAAATTTATAATCTTTTAATATATTTGCTTTTTAACCCTATTTGAGAGTCCTTGTCTTTTAATTTGGAATTTTGCCTATTCACATTTATTATAACAACTGATATACTTGATTTAGTACATATATCTCACTTTTAGTTATTCATTTGTTTTGTCATTTTTTTCTCATTTTCTTTATTTCTGCAACTTTGAATCTCGATATCTTTTTTCTCTTTTTGTATATTTTTTATTTGAAAGTTCTAATTTTTATTCCATCAGTGTTTACCTTCCTATAGTTAATATTCATAATTCAACACATATTTATGTCCCTTTTTAAGGAAACAAATGGCCAATCGTTTCCCAACAACTAATACACTCTAATTCTCAAGCTCCTCTTACACAATAAAATGAGATACTGAGATATTCAATGTGTTAAATTTCTCTGCCTGCTTTTACCTTTCACTATAAGGCCTTAAACTGCCTAGTCTCCATTTCTAATATTCTATTTCTAAGATTCTGTCATAACAAAGTATATAATGGTAGTTTTATACTGTAATTACTATCTCTGGAGAAGTAAAAAATGTTTTGATTGAAATTGGCAAAGGGGAAATGTATATAACTTTCCAGTCTGCCATCTTCCCACAAACCCTCACTTCAAAGTTTTCTTGTTGTTAAATAAATATTCCACAATTCACAAATTACATGAACTGTTTTTTAAATGTAGCATCAATACAAACTGCAATGTTCTTTCTGTTTGTCTATTTACTTATACTGTTTCAAGACCCCAATAAGTTTTAGAATTGTTTCATGAGTAATTCACCTGAAAAATAATCATGCACTCAGGTTTCTTTCATCTATAAAGTCAATAAAAATAAAATAAAAATGCTAGAAAATGTGACCTGATCCAGAAATACATTTTATTCCCAGGAAAGCTGCTGTGGCCATGAATGTGCCTTTCAAAATTGTGCATTACTTGATAAGAAGGAAGACCACTACTATTTTGTACATTGTTCTGCAGCTTCAGGTGGTGCTGTTTTTCAGAGCATGTCCAAAGGGACTTTGGAAATAAAGTGAATCATAAAGTCGAGGCAGCAGCATTTCCTAATCAGTGAATGGAGAATACTTAGAGGTTCTTGAAGGTGCTCCTGGAGGATTGTATTGTTAAACATTCTGCATTTGCAACTTCTATTTTAAAAAAGAAACAGAAGGATGATTCAAAAAATAAATTCCCTTTGAACTGTAGCCATAAGAGGTATCTCTGAGTGAAGACAAATAGTTAGAAGCACAACTCATGATTTAGTCAATCAGTTTATCACTCAACCAAACACTTTTAACCAGTGCCATAAGTTTGGACATTGCATATTAGTTTCAAATTGGTTTTATTGCTGGTTGTAAACTAAATAATTAATACCAATAGTGGACCATTTGTTAAGGATTGTCATTGAAATATAAGTTAATTAAGAGTGTAAGAGTTATGCTGATACTGAAAATTTCTTTTATAATTCTCTTCACTGGGCCGGCCTGTGGCTCACTCGGTAGAGTGCGGTGCTGATAACACCAAGGCCACGGGTTCGGATCCCATATAGGGATGGCCGGTTTGCTCACTGGCTGAGCGTGGTGCTGACAACACCAAGTCAAGGGTTAAGATCCCCTTACCGGTCATCTTTAAAAAAAAAAAAAAAAAATTCTCTTCACTGTATCAATATGTTATCATTTTATCTTTTTTTTAATAGCACATTAGGATGTCTCTAGTATTCAAAAGAAAAGGAAAATGTTAAAATAAGAAAATANCAGCCAGTGAGCGGGAACTGGTCTGTATGTGGGATCCAAACCCTCGGCAGGAGCGCCGCCATGCTCCCAAGTGGCGCACTGTAGCAGTGCGCCACCAGGCTGGCCCCAACATGAACTGTTTTTTAAATGTAACATCAATACAAACTGCAATGTTCTTTCTGTTTGTCTATTTACTTATACTGTTTCAAGACCCCAATAAGTTTTTGAATTGTTTCATGAGTAATTCACCTGAAAAAATAATCATGCACTCAGGTTTCTTTCATCTATAAAGTCAATAAAAATAAAATTAAAATGCTAGAAAATGTGACCTGATCCAGAAATACATTTTATTCCCTGGAAAGCTGTGGCCATGAATGTGCCTTTCAAAATTGTGCATTACTTGATAAGAAGGAAGACCACTACTATTTTGTACATTGTTCTGCAGCTTCAGGTGGTGCTGTTTTTCAGAGCATGTCCAAAGGGACTTTGGAAATAAAGTGAATCATAAAGTCGAGGCAGCAGCATTTCCTAATCAGTGGATGGAGAATACTTAGAGGTTCTTGAAGGTGCTCCTGGAGGACTGTATTGTTAAACATTCTGCATTTGCAACTTCTATTTTAAAAAAGAAACAGAAGGATGATTCAAAAAATAAATTCCCTTTGAACTGTAGCCATAAGAGATATCTCTGAGTGAAGACAAATAGTTAGAAGCACAACTCATGATTTAGTCAATTAGCTTATCACTCAACCAAACAGTTTTAACCAGTGCCATAAGTTTGGACATTGCATATTAGTTTCAAATTGGTTTTATTGTTGGTTGTAAACTAAATAATTAATACCAATAGTGAACCATTTGTTAAGGATTGTCATTGAAATATAAGTTAATTAAGAGTGTAAGAGTTATACTGATACTGAAAATTTCTTTTATAATTCTCTTTACTGTATCAATATGTTATCATTTTATCTTTTTTTTATAGCACATTAGGATGTCTCTAGTATTCAAAAGAAAAGGAAAATGTTAAAATAAGAAAATACAGGTAGATTTACACAAATTAGGAATAAAGATTATTCACAAACCCCTCAAGTCATTATTCGAAAAGAACTTTTAATTATTATGCTGGATTTTTCTTACATAAGTCATAGTTTAGATACAAAACCTGAAAAATATGAAAAGAATCTAGATGACTTTTATACCATAAAATGCAAGAATTTCAGATGCCATATACAGAAAATGCTTGTCAACTTTTTATATCATTACATAACATACATTTTAATATATATTTGGTTAAAAATCCTAATAGTGTGTATTGTCATTTTAAGTTATTTCTTGATAAACCAAACCATGTACTAAATACATAATTTATGCAATAATAGCATTCATCATTTTTAATTTGAGAAACCCCAAATTTGTCTAAATCTGAGCTATCTGTATGTAGCTACTTAAAATCAATGAAAGGAATGAAAATTAAATAAACTCAAATATTCAATTTCTTAGTTTTAGTGGACATATATCAAGTGCTTTGTGTCTAGTAGCTACCATATTGATTAGCACTGAATAAAACATTTTCATTATTCCTATTATTGCAGAAAGTTCTATTGGATATTACTGGTCTAAATATTATAAAATTTAATAATAATTTAGTCTTCAATATAAATGCTATATAATGCTATGTTATATATACTGTATATTTTATTTAAAATTATATATATATATTACATATATATTCAAAACTTTTATTTTATTACAAGCATGTATTAAACATTATGACATAATTTAAAACTTTTTAAGAACTGGACCAGTTGTTTAGCTTTCTCATATTTTCTTATAGGAGTAAACCTTATAATCTAAACGAGTGAATGGGTAATGAGTTAGAACTCAGGTAATGTTATAAAGATCAGTTATGTTAGCTCTGTTCTTGGCAGGAGTTGTGTAGCAGTTTAGCAGATTTGTTTGAAGTGTAGTGCTCACGTTTTCAGGTAACAGATATGTACACGGTAAAATCAGTGCAGTGTTATGAAGGATAAAGAATCTGACTTGCATTTTCTGTGGAGGAATGTACAATGTCTGCACGGACAGTCCAAAGACAAAACCAACGATACTTATATAACATACTGCTAAATGTGCACACTATTTTGTAACGTACTTAATAGAAGGACCAAGAATTTGGAAAAGTTTGAGGAAGAGAGCAGTCAATTGCTGATCATTACCATAAAAACTTCAGCTTGAATCTTGAAAAATCTAATATAGGTTTGAGGAGAGGAATTTTGACTGACCTCCTAGGTTGAATATTCTTCAAAATGTACTTCCAGGTAAATAAATGAGCTAACCTTCTGAGCTGAGATTTTGTAATGAAAGGTGATGATATTGATAGTTTTGACAAAATTGATGTAGAGGTATTGTTTACAGCAATATTTGGCCAAAAGATAAACACAATAGAAGAGCAGGTTAATCCTTCTCTTTCTTATGGCAGTGTATAGGGAAACCAAATAGAATGATTAGAGCATGGCATGATATTATGTCATTTTCAATTAAAATATTTTAATGCTTACATGAGAATTTGTCATAATTCTATTTCTGTCTACTCAGAATGTCTAATGGTAATGTTTAAATGGTAGAAACATGTATTATAGCTTTGGGATCTACACAAATGCCATCCATCTCATCTCGAGGTCAGAGATGCTTAGCATCTATTTCATATTAGAATTCTGTGGAGCTTTTAAAACTGCTCTTGCCCAGGACACTTACCTGAACATGTTAAATTAGAAGCTCCAGCGATGAAGCCCATAAAGTGGTATTTTTACAAAGCTCCCCAGATGATTCTGTGTAGAATTGGATTCAGCAAGGAAGAGGCAGACACTCAAAGGGTTGGAGAATCAGAAGTTTAATATGCTAGCAGGCCCAGAAGAGCTATTGCTCTGAAGTTCTGGACCCCAAACAGGGCCTTTTATAGGCAGGCCCTTTAAGTTTCAGTTTCTAAGCATACATTTTAAGCAGGCAGTTGCTGGTTTCGGTTTCACCAAATTCACATGACTTGAGCAGATATACACAGGTTAGACAGGCTCTTTAAGTTTCAGTTTCTCCAAATTCACGTGACTTGAGCAGGCAGCTGATTATTAACTGCGCTGACTTCTGGAAGCCCTGGTAGATAAAGCACAGTTAGCCACAGAGGTGCTGCATAAGCACAAAATAATTTTTAATCTTGGGTTTTTCCAACAATTCTAATGGGCGGGTAGGTTTAAGAACGTCTGACTTAGATTAAAGGTTTTAAAAATTTCTTTTTAGTTTTCAACTTTTTATCAACTATTAGTGAAGGTTAATTCTAGGTGTCAACTTGATTACATTAAGGAATGCCAGGAAACCTGGTAAGCCTATTTTTTAGGTGTGTCCATGAGGGTGTTTCCAGCAGAGATTAGTATGATAACCTGAATGGACTGGGAGGGAAAGATCTGCCCTCAGTGTGGGTGGAAACCATCCAATCTGCTGGGGGCCTGGGGGGAACAAAAGACAGAGAAAAAAGGTGAAGGTCTTTCTCTATCCACTGGAGCTGGGATACACTCTTCTCTCCTGTCCATGGGCATCAGAGCTCAAGACTCTTCAGCTTTTGGGTTCCAGAACTTACACTGAGGACACCATAGGCTTCCCTGGCTTTGAGGCCTTAGAACTTGGACTGAGCCACGCTACCGGCAACCAGTTTGCAGACAGCCTATTGTGGGGCTTTTCTTCATAATAGCGTGAGCTAATTCCCCTACTAAACCCCCTCTTATATATTTATAACATATCCTATTGATTCTGTCTCTCTGGGGAACCCTGACTAATACAGCTAACTCACTTCATTTACCAAAACAAAAATTTTGAATTTTTAAAGTAACTTTAACATTGTATCTTTGTTAGTAGTAAATTCACTTTAAAACAGTATATTAATATGCATTCTTTTCAAAACAATATAAAAATAATCTAATGTTTATATTCAATAAGAAGCATTTCTTTCTAGATTCAGTTATCTGATTTTTTCTTAGCACTTAATAATAGTTTATAAGCTTCAGCACATCAGGCATTTCAGGAAATCACTCTATTTCGGAGTTTATGCCACTACTTTTAGCATTTCACCTTGCCCTTAAGCAAGAAATTACAGCTTAAATTTGTCATTTAACTAATTGGTACTTAAGCTACTTGAATTGAATTGTCCTGACTCAATTATAATTCAGGTAATGAGGTTGTTGACTTCAGAATCCTTTCTTTCACACTCTTTCTCAGCACCCGTAAAACTTGAAAGATAATAAGAAATAACTGTCTTTAACTTCCTGTTACTTCTAGGGCTATTGAATCACAAATTTGGGGTTGAAATAGAACTGGAGTTAGCTACAGACCCATCCCTCCCTTGTTTTCAAGTCATGTCTGGGACTTAGTTTCAGTCATGTGTTCCTTCTGTTTACCTATTTAATTAACTGTTTGTTAAAAGGTGCCATCCTTAACTGAAATTTACATAGTATACTGCTATGTGGTTTATACATTGCTTTTTACCTGGATTATATTAATTACCATGACAACCCTACAACTTAGGTACTATTTTTACTTTTCAGATAAAAAGTGGAGCTT
Source organism: Galeopterus variegatus (assembly GCF_000696425.1). Taxonomy (NCBI): domain Eukaryota; kingdom Metazoa; phylum Chordata; class Mammalia; order Dermoptera; family Cynocephalidae; genus Galeopterus; species Galeopterus variegatus. The sequence goes on along the minus strand of NW_007739560.1, from coordinate 2,133 downwards.
AGAGAGATTAAACTTCTTGCCTACATTCTCACAGTTAATAAATGGTATGGTGTTCTGAATCTAAGCCTGATGATTTTTCTACTATGTCATGTAGTGATTTTTTTGAGGGTGACAGATAATATATTTTACAACTTATGATTTTTCATGATTAGAAAATAGAAGTCATTCACTGCATATTTAATAATATAATGACACAATTTTCCCCCATACTAAAGGAACCTACCTTTTTCTCCCCTGTGTCTCAATAAGCATTCTATTGTAACTCTTGTATTTATGGCATAGACGGGTAACTCTACTATACGCCGAATACCCAAATTTGTAAGGCACAATACAGAGAACAAATTAACGATTTGAATTTGTAATCTAGGTACCCATAAAATTCACTTTGGTGATTAAAAGAATTAAAGTTGAGAATTTCCAAGTTTAAAGCCTATTTGCTAGATCCATTATTGCTAACTTCAAAAGAATATCAACTGACTGAGAGGCTTTTCTATTTCATGGAAGGAGTTTTCCTTGAAGCTTTAGATGGGGTTGATTTCTTTAGAGTGTTCTCATCTCGTAAAGCCAGAACTATGTATGAAATGGCTTTTTGATTCATGTTTGGAAAATCTTGCAGATTGGTGATTGGAAGCTGAATATACAAATCTTAACAGTCCCAAACATTTCTTATTTGATTTTCCTTCATCATTACTGAGTTTGAAATCTTCTGTTTTGTCTGTGAAACTTCAGATTCCTATTTCTTATTATGTGCTGACTACTTGCAAGCACCACAAAATCAGCATGCCTCAAACTCAAGTCCCTGACTGTCCCTCGCTTAATCAACCTCCTCTGAAAACAAAGACTATACCTGTACTTGAATTTCTTATTTTAGTGAATCGTCTTATCATTCACAAGGGAATACCCAAACTCTGCACCTAGATGTCCTCCTTAATGCGTTCAATATCTTTATCTTTTCATCTTTCAATTGTCACTTCTTAAGTCTTAACCGACTTACCATCTACCTCTCTCTTTAGAAATATCTTCTCCACGTTAGTGTAATTCCTGCCGCTGTCTGGGCTCAGCTGTTCACCTTCTTGCAGTTGAGTGGACATTTGCATAGTTTTCCTCATTGTTCTGTCTCCAGGTTCTTCTCACTTAATTGCAGACTCTACACTACGGAAGTCTCTTCCCTTCTGATATCCATAAAATGTTCGTTATACTTCTAGGATTAAATTCAGCATTAAAGTTCCTAACTATCCATCTAACTGAGTAGCTCTCATCTCTCCCATCTCAAAACGCAAGGTCTAGCTATAAAACTTTTCTCCTTATTCCTTTCCCTGATGGCTTGTGCTGTTTTTAATAAATGGCACCTCCTCAGAGTGCTGTCACTGACCACCCACACTAAAGTAATCCATGAGTCACTTCCTTGTATGTTCTCTTGTTTTATTATATGCACAACATTCATAACCGATTTTTTCCTTTGTTCGGTACCTGCCCCTACTGAGATGAAAACCCTAGACCTTATCTGGCTTGTTTACCACTCTATTCCCAGAGCACAGATCACTGGTTTGATAGAGTGTAAATGTCAGTAAATATTCGTTGTGTGAATTTTTTTTTTTCTGGTAATGTTCTTTATTTTTTTTTTCTTTTTCGAGACTTCTTCCTGATCCTTTACAACATATTTGAAATGTTACCTTTTTCTTGACAACTGTGCTGGGTAGTGTTAATTGGCCCTTTCCTTTTGCTCTCCTAGCTCTGGGCAAATTCCTTTATTATAAGTCATTAATTTCTATTGCATTGTACCTATTTTCTCCAATAGACCCTGAACTTTTCAAGAATCTAAGCTATGAGTTGTCCATCATTAGTGTCTGCTGGTATCTATTTTAGTAAGTTCTCATGAGTGATGCCAATATGTTAATCTTCAATGTGGTGGTGAAGTCACTGAGAAAGTTGGCAAGAATTAGGGAGAAGAGGAAGACTAAGGAGAAACAAGTGGGAAAAACCAGATCAACAGATGATAGCAATGAGGGGCTTGTGTGAGGGAGGTGAGGGGAGTGGCATCGTCAGATGCATGAGCTTCAAAGCAATAGAATTTTCTTTTTCTCAGTAAGGAAGTTTACTGTACAGAATATTCTTACCCTATCTTTTGGCCCT
>NW_007739559.1:34977-35536 GCF_000696425.1 Galeopterus variegatus | reverse complement strand
CCCTCGGTGGGAGCGCCGCCGCGCTTCCCAAGCGGCGCACTGTAGCAGTGCGCCACCAGGCTGGCCTGTGTGTCTGTTTTTATGCCAGTACCATACTGTTTTGGTTATTATAGCTTTTTAGTATAGTTTAAAGTCAGGTAGTGTTCTGCCTCCAGCTTTTTTTTTTTTTTTTTTCCACTCAGGATTGCTTTAGCTATTCATGGTCTTTGGTTATTCCATATAAATGTTAGGACAGTTTTTTCCATTTCTGAGGAAAATGTCATTGGAATTTTGATGGAGACTGCATTGAATCTGTAGATCACTTTGGGTAGTATGGACATTTTCACAATGTTATTTCTTCCAATCCAACAGCATGAGATATCTTTCTATCTTCTTGTGTCCTCCTTAATTTCTTTTAGCAGTGGTTTGTAGTTCTCATCATACAGATTTTTCACAGCGTTGGTTATCTTTATTCCTAAGTATTATATATTTTTTTGGTGGCTATTGTAAATGGGCTAGCTTTCTTTTTTTTTTTTTTTTGTTAAATTTTTATTTTGTCAATATACACTGTATATGATTA
>NW_007739559.1:31282-34073 GCF_000696425.1 Galeopterus variegatus | reverse complement strand
GACATTTGGGTTGATTCCAGCTCTTGGCTATTGTGAAGAGTGCTGCAATGAACATTGGGATGGGCTAGCTTTCTTGATTTCTTTTTCTGTATGTTCACTGTTGGAATATAGAAATGATACTGATTTTCGTGAGTTGATTTTCTATCCTGCAACTTTGCAGAAATCATTTATCAACTCAAAGAGATTTTTGTAGAGGCTTTATAATATTAAATATATAGGATCATATCATTTGCAAACAGGGACACTTTAACTTCATCTGTTCCAGTCTGTATGCCCTGTATTTCCTTCTCTTCTCTGATTGCTCTGGCTAGTACTTCCAAGACTGTGTTGAATAAGAGTGGTGAGAGTGGGCATCCTTGTCTAGTTCCTGTTCTTAAGGGAAAAGCCTTCAGTTTTTCTCATTAAGAATGATTCTGGCAGTGGGCTTATCATATATGGCTTTAACTGTGTTGAGATACTTTCCATCTATACGTAACTTCTAGAGAGTCTTTATCAGGAACAAATGTTGAATTTTGTCAAATGCTTTTTCAGTGTCTATGGAGATGATCATATGGCCTCTGTCTTTGATTTTATTGATGTGGTGTATCACATTTATTGGTTGCATATGTTGAAAAAACATTGCATGCCTGGGATGAATCTCATTTGATCATGGTATATAATTTTGTGTATATGTTGCTGTATTCTGTTAGCTAGTATTTTATTGAGGACTTTTGCATCTATACTTCTCAAGGATATAGGCCAGAATTTTTCTTTTTGTGTTGTATTGTTGTCTGGTTTTGGGATTAGGATGATGTTTGCCTCATGGAATGTGTTTGGAAGAATGGCCTCTGTTTCAGTCTTTTGGAACAGTTTGTAGAGAACTGGTATCAATTCTTTGAAGGATTGGTAGAATTCTGCAGTGAACCTATCCAGTCCTGGGCTTTTCTTCATTGAGAGACTTCTGATAACAGCTTCAGTCTCTTTTATTGTTACTGTCTATTCAGACTTTCTATATTTTCTTGGCACAGTTTTGGTAGTTTGTGTGTGTCCAGAAATTTATCCATTTCCTCTAGATCTTCAAATTTGTTGGCATATAATTGCTTTAGTAGTCTCTAATGATTTCTTGTATTTCTGATGTATTAGTTGTAATGTCACCTTTTTCATTTCTAATTTTTGTTATTTTGGTCTTATCTTTTCTTTTTTTAGTTAGCCTTGCTAATGATTTGTCAATTTTATTTATCTTTTCAAAAACCCAACTTTTTATTTCATTGATCATTTGTATCATTTTTGGGGTTTTTATTTCATTTAGTTTTGCTCTTATCTTATTTATTTCTTTCCATATACTAATTTTGGGTTTGGATTGTTCTTGTTTTTCAAGTTCTTTAAGGTGAAATGATAGGTTATTTTCTTGCCATCTCTCCATTCTTCTGAAGTAAGCATTTAATGTGATAAATTTCCCCCTTAGTACTGCTTTTGCAGTATACCACAGGTTTTGGTATTAAGTGTCATTATTTTCATTAGTTTCAACAATTTTTTTTATTTCCTGCTTAATTTCTTCTTGAACCCATAAGGCATTAAGTAGATTGTTGTTTAATTTCCATGTATTTGTATAGTTTCCAGAGTTTCATTTGGTATTGATTTCTCATTTTAATCCATTGTGATCTGAAAAAGTACATGGAATAATTCCAATTTTTTTGAATTTCTTGAAACTTGCTTTGTGACCTAACATATGATCTATCCTGGAGAATGTTCCCTGTGCTGATGAGAAGAATGAATATTCTGAGGTTGTTGTATGGAATGTTCTACAGTTATCTGCCAAGTCTAACTGGTCTACAGTGTGTTTAAATCTTGTGTTTCTCTGTTAATTTTTCACCTAGATATTCTGTGCAATGTTGAGAGTGGGATGTTCAGGTCCCCTGCTATTATGGTATTAGTGGCTATCTCATTCTTTAGGTCTAATATTGTTTGCTTTATATATCTGGCTACTCCAATGTTGAGTACATATATATTTATGATTCTTATGTCTTCTTGATGGATAAATCCTTTTATCATTATGTAGTGATTTTCTCTATCTCTTTTCATGGTTTTTGGTTTAAAGTCTATTTTATCTGATATAAGAATACCTACTTCAGCTTATTTTTCATTTCAATTTGCATCATATATCTTTTTTCCATCCTCTCATTCTTAGTCTGTGTGTTTCTTTACTGGTGAAGTGAGTCTCTTGAAGGAAGCATATTCTTGGGTCCATCTTTTTAATCCAGTGAGCCAGTCTGTGTCTTTTGAGTGGGGAATTTAATCCTTCTATGTTAAGAGTTATTATCGAAGGGTGATTACTACTAGCATTTGATTTACTACTAGCATTTTATTGATTTTTGTTTGGATGTCTTAAGTATCTTTTGTTCCTTTCTTTCAGATTTGCTGTTTTTCTTCTGTGTTTGTTGGTTTATTGCAGTGGTAGATAAACTTTTTTTCTCTTTATTGTTAGCATTTTTATTTTGCTGGTGGGTTTTGTTCTTTCTTGAGTTTCATGGCAGTGATGGTTGTTTTTCTGTCCAGAGCCATAGAGCCCGGCTGTTGCCTAAGAGCCTGCCTGCCTGTCCTGAGCCAAAGAGCCTACCCAGCTATTGCCTCGAGGCCTCAGAGCCTTGTTTGCTGTTATCTTCCATCCCTCCCCCTCCTGTGCACTATGGGTGTAGGTAACTTTGCAACTTGCCATAGATAACGAGAATTTTCCATTTACTGGAACAACTTGCCCTGCGGTTTTCTCAGTAAACCATCTGCATACTTAATTATCTTCTGATTCCCTCTTGCT
>NW_007739559.1:0-27601 GCF_000696425.1 Galeopterus variegatus | reverse complement strand
TAACATCCCCACACCACCTAAGACAGGAGGGCTGCCTCTGCTGCAGCCTAATCCTATGATGCGTACCATGTGCAGGATAGATTGCCCCAACCTAAGACAGGCATAGTTCCCGAGAGGTTCTCTTGGCTTGAAAAAATAAAAAAGGGGGTCCTGTCTGGAGCCATAGAGCCCGCCCAGCTATTGCCTCGAGGCCTCAGAGCCTTGTTTGCTGTTATCTTCCATCCCTCCCCCTCCTGTGCACTATGGGTGTAGGTAACTTTGCAACTTCCCATAGATAACGAGAATTTTCCATTTACCGGAACAACTCACCCTGCGGTTTTCTCAGTAAACCATCTGCATACTTAATTATCTTCTGATTCCCTCTTCCTGTCTATATAAACTGTGACCTTCTGGCTAATAAATGAGACTTGATCAGAATACTGTCTTGTCTCAATTTCTCGCATCTCTTGTTCCATCCAATTCCCACTCCCCCCTCCAGGGTCTGCGTTGAATATCCTAGTACTCCTTGAGAATTTCTTGTAAGTCTGGTCATGAGTTAGTAAACTCCTGCAGTTTTGGTTTGTCTGAGAAATATACTATTTGTCCTTCATTTAGGAAAGATAGCCTTGCTGGGTCAAGAATTCTTGGCTGGCAATTTTTGTCTTTCAGTATTTTGAATATATCATCCCACTCCTTTCTGGCTTTTAAGATTTCCAATGAAAAGTCTGATGTTAATCTCATTGAGGCTCCCTTGTAGGTGACTTGACTCTTCTCTCTTGCAGCTTTTAAGATTCTCTCTTTGTCTTTGAGTTTTGCCAATTTGACTATAACATGTCGTGGAAAGGACCTTTTTGGGTTGAATACATTTAGGGATCTTTGAGCCTCCTGATTATGAATATCTGTGTCTTTCCCTATACCTGAAAAGTTTTCTGCTGTTATTTTGTTGAATATGTTTTCAATGCCTTTTCTTTATTTCTACCCTTCTGTAATATCTGTGATTTGTATATTTGAGCACTTAAGGTTGTTTGTTATCTCCCTTAGATTTTCTTCAATTTTTTAAATTCTTTTTTTTTTTTTTTTGGTCCTCCTGCATTATTCACTCTTCTGCTTGTTCTAGCCTGCCAGTTAAGCTCTCCATTGTGTTTTTTAGTTGAATCCTTCAGCTCTACAAACTCTGCTATATTCTTTTTTAGGACATTGATTTCTTTGTACATTTCTTCTTTCAGGTCCTTTATACTTCTTTCATTTCATTGCATTGTCTAACTGAGTTTTCTTGTATCTCATTTAGTTTCCTTTGAATTGTTACTCAAATTCCCTTGTCAGTCATTTCAAGGACTTCCTGTTCTATAGGATGTAGAGTTTGAGAGTTATTATTTTCCTTTGGTGGTGTTGTACTTTCTCGATTTTTTGTATTTCTGGTATCTTTCCTTTGGTGTTTAGTCATTGTGGCAGGGGTTTGGTGGTCCACTCATTCCACCCTGGTGTCTGACCTGGATTCCACAGAGACTGACAATTCAGTGCCACTGCCTCAGGGCCTGTGGGCTGGCAGCTTGGGCCTCTGTGTGTAGTGAAGACTGGCCTGGGCACAGCACTTGCCTGTTTGGTGCAGGTGGCTTGGGGACTGTGGGCCCAGCAGCTCTCAGGCTTTTGTGGGTGACAGAGACTGGCCTTGGCTGGGGTTCACATGGCATGGCACCTGCCTATTCTGGCACAGGTAGCTTGGGGCCTGTGGGCTTGTCAGCTCTGTTCCTACATTCATTTACAAGGTATTAGTCACTTTGTAAATTTTCTCCTTCGTATCCTGGATATTTTTTCTTGTTTCATGTGTTCTCTAATTATTTTCTCTTATCTCTTTGAGTTTTCTTAAGATTGTTGCTTGTAATTCCTTTTCAATCATTTCAAGGGTTTTCTGCTCTATGGGATCTTTTACTTGAGAATTACTGTATTCCTTTGGTGGTGTCATATTTTCTTGTTTATTTATATTTCTGGTATCTCTACAATGATATCTGGTCATTTGGTAGAGCAGTTGTTTTTTTATATTACTCCAGAGAGGGTTTTGAGGAAAAAGACTTCTCTCTCTATTTGCAGGCCCCTCTGGTGACATTCCTCGTGTCAAGGCAATCGAGTTTGTGGAAGGCTTCCTGCAGGGTCATTCTGGCTGCTACTATGGCAGTGAGCCATCTGTAGAGCATCAGTTGCTGTGGTGGAACACCTACGTGGAAGTGTTGAATCTGGCATGCTGTTGGCTTCTTTTTGGGTGATGGGAGGGCTGTATGGTTCTTCTGCCTGGGTCCCTGGTTACAGGAAGCTCTCTTGCCTTCTGTTCAGACAGTGTGAGTGTTTCCCATTGCCTCTTTTCTTTTTTTCTTTTGGTCTTGAAATTTATTTTTTTATTTTTTAGAGTTTTATCAATTTTATTTTATTTATTTATTTTCTATCGATGCACCTTATTTCATCATAACTGTCTTGGCATCTGAGGAGGCCCTTTGGTTTACCTTTACTAAGAACATTTGGAAATTCTGAGCTCCCTCCCAGAGGCACTGCTTACCAATAACCCCTTTTCCCCCATCCTGGTCTTCCCATCTCTCAAAACACATCTGGATGTTACCATAAGAAGCATGTTCCAGGGACATCCTCTCATCTTAACTTTCTAACAATTGTGGAAGGTAGTCAAGATAGGGACAAATCTCTGTTTGAAAGCTGAGAAAACAAAGGCTTAAAGAGGCCCATGGAGACAGAGCTAGTAAAGGGCAGGTTAGGACTAGAACCCAGGTTCTATCCTCAAACCCCACGAATCATACTGTCTACTGTTGTGCTGTTCAACCTTAGATCTAATGACCCCAAGATTCCCTATGCTCTGAATACTTTCAGTTGCTAGGTGAAAGGAAGATTGGGATAGAAATAAAAATCAACATTTACTGCATGCCAAAGATGTGTGTCAACCTACCTATGATAAGCACTAGTATCCAGGCTTTTTAGAGAGAAGTAAACACACTCGGAGGGGTTAAGGTGATTTCCCAAGGTCATACAGCTGGTAAATAGCAGATCTGATATTTGGACCTAGATCTGTCTGCTCCAAAACCCGGGCCCTTGGCAGTATATCTCACAGGGTGTGAGCTTTCCCTCAAGTTAGCAACCTGGCCCAGACTTTGAGATCAACCACTGACCAGCTCTTCCTTTGAGCCCCATCTTAGACATATCTCCTGGAAGGGAAGAGGCAGGCTCAGAATAGAAAGCCAACTTGAGCAGGTAGCAGCTGTGGCTTGACTTTCTGTAGGGTGACAATGACTATGTCAACCCTCTGCTGCTCCCAGCCTGCAGGAGTCACTATGAAAGGGTTTGGCATCAATAACAGACCTAGAATCATGTTATATCAGCTCTAACCCTATGTCAGACTACATCTCTTCTGCCATCACAACCATCCTCTTTCCTAAGCTGTGCTAATCTGCGTAGAACAGTGGAGGGAACATAAGCCACTGCATTCTCAAAGATCTCTGTGTCAGACATGTCTGAAGCACCTAACACATTTAATCCTCACCACGATCTTATGAAGTAGATACCCTTATACTCCCAATTTTACTAAGGAGGAAGCTGAAGTACAGAAAGGCTAAATACTTCCCCAAGGTCACACAGTTAGTGGCAGAGCTGAGATTTGAACTGAGGCAAATCTGCAAGAGTTCATGTTCTTAACCACAACACTGTACTACCCCCCCGGGTGTGGTATGAAAACTCAGCAAGGAAGCAGAATGGAAAAGACCTGAATTGATGCTAAAGCTGACAACAGCATCAATATAGCTTCCATCTAGACAATGCTTTACAGTTTACATAGCACTTTACACATCTGTAGACTCAGTCAGTCCTCACAAAAGTGTGAGGAAGACAGCACTGATATTATTAGCCTCAGTTTTCAAGGAAGCAGAGGTTTAATACCCCAGGTTCTGGAGTTTGACTTGGGTTCAAATCTTGGCTCTTTTCTTCCTTAGCTATGTTTCATTGGACATATCCTTTCTCGGGCTTCAGGATCCTCATATGTAAAAATATCTTCAGAGTGTTATGGGTAAGAATGAATGCAGTAACATATAGGCAGTGTTTCACATAGTTCCCGACCTAAAGGAAGCCATCAATAAATGTTGGCTGTTATTATTAGATGAGGTAACTAAGGTCCTGAAAAAGGAAGGAGCCATATACAGCAATCGGGGAAGCATGAGCAGAGCAGGGCCTACATTTCCATGTCCCTTTCCGCAAGCCAGTTTTCTAGGGATCTTCACCCCGAGGCCATCATTTTGTGTTTTGACAGATAAGTCAGTGGCCTGCCACAGAACTGCTGAGGATAAGCATGGCTTCAGATAAGAATGTTCATTTTGTCTGTCACTCCCATTCCCTGCCATTGACAACTGAAATTCAGCACCTACCACAAGGCTGGCAGGTAGCAGGTCCTCAGTAAGTATCTACTGAATGAATGAAATACCTAAGCCTTCAAAGTGTTCCTATTAGACCCTGGGGAGAGAGAGACAATTAAGACCAGTCTTTGCCCTCAAGAAAATCATAGTCCTACAAGAGATATGGACTCTGCAAATAAATGATTGCCCAACTGTGTAGTAAGTAATGTTCTAGAAGGCTAAAAAAGAGCCATGGGAATATTTTGGAGCAGGGAAAAAAAGTCCCTTTCTATTCATTTGTGACAACTCCCATCATCCCCTGGAGAAGAAGGTGATGACAAAGTTCTTTCAAAGAAAAATGGAGACCCAGAGATGAAATGACAGTCACAGTTCAAATCCTGACTTCAAAGCCAAAGCATTTTCAGCTATACCTTCTGTATTTCTAGATGGAAACCAGCTGTCCAGGCAAGTAGAAAGCTTATATTGGTCCATCCAAGAGGACTAAGGTTAGCTGTTTTATTAAGAACTCCTCAGCTAAGGAGTTGGAAGACACTGAGTGGCACCAGTCCAAGGTAGGTTTTGAAATCTGGCTGTGTCAAAGGCTAGAAGGTGATTTGTCCAAGATGACTGGGGTGTGAGCTAGAGGCAAGGGGAAATCCTTCATGTCTTTGATAAAGCCCTGCTCTAATAATGATCTGGAGTTTCAAAATGGATTTTGTTTCTGCCAATTAAATAGACCTCTCAAATCAAGGTAGATCAGGTTGTATAAGTTCACTGGGCATTGAGAATGATGAACCACTGCCCACTGTGAGTTTATGGTAAGGGGCGACAAAGAATTTGCCAATTGCACTCTGTGTTTATTTGGCACCACTACAGAGCTATATGTACCCCTCAACCTGCTTCAGCAAGAAAATATAAAAGTGATTATTGTGGTTATTGTTTAGCAGCAGCACCTTATTCAGTTCTTCCACAGAAATTACCACTTAGCATCAAAACCCAAGAAGAAGAACTGTGTTCTGTGCCTCTTCTAGAGAAGCAAAGGGGGTTGTGGCATCTCTGCCCCAACACTCAGACCCAATACATTCTCTCTGTTTCTCTATCTCTGTTTCTTTCCCTCCCCCCCAACACACACTCCTATTTCCTTCACCTCAGATTGATATATTTGCTAATTTGAAGAATACTAGCTCAACCATTTACTAACTGGGTGAATTTAAACAAGTTACTAAACCACTCAGAGCTTTGGTTTTTTCATCTATACAATGCAGATACCAATAACTACGATAGAGAGTGCCTGGCACACAGTAGGGGTGTTCATTAACTAGAAGTTGAGTCAGAGTTGGAGGTAGTGGTACCTGCTGGATGGTAGGGAGTGTCTCGGCATGGAGGGATATGGGTTGGAAAGTGTTGGTTTTTCTAGGGGTTTGAGAGACTGAGATAGGCTGACTCCCTAGACATTCTGCCCGCATCAGGCAGCACCAGCAATCTTGATGCAGGTTACCATATAAATTATATTAAAAAAAGCACCTCTCCTCTGGTATTAGAACTTTCATGGACATCAAGACTGCTATAGAAGCATGATTTCAAGTCCTCAATTCCTTTCCACCTACCTTTGCTCCCTGCCAATCCCAGAGCCTTTTGCCCGCTGGCCCATGCCCACCACCCCTGTAAAACTCCAAACCCACTTTGTCACTCATTGCTCATCCCATCTCTCCCAATTAAAACAACACACATTTTCCTCAATTACCCTCCTACTGCTGACAGATGACAAGTGTGGGCTGTTGAAACAATGGATTCTCCAGGCAGAGCTTCAGAAGAAACCAGGGGATTGAAGATGATACATAGTGATGGAATATTTTAATTAAATAAAAATGTGTAAAAATGAACTGTTATGCTCTGGGCACAGTGGTGCTGCTGGTGTGTCTTGTCATTGCAATATTTATCGTTAAGCCATGTGATGAGAAGACTCACACTTCCCTCAATAAGTCTCCGCTGCACTCTTTCTCCCTTGGGGCCAATGTGTGGGCAGAATTTTCAGCACAGTCAGCTCTTTGAGCAGACTGCAGCAAGAGCATCCTGGCAGAGTGGAAGCAGCAGCAATGTAAAGGCCCCTCAGAAACCCAATGCTCCATAACCTCAACTGCTCACTGCAGACAGAGGAAAGAGAAAGAATGAGACCGAAGAGATTCTGGGGGAAGGAGAGATTTGGATAAAGACTCAGAAGAAGATACTTGGGCTACAGAAGGAGTGGAAAAGAAAGATAAAGCAAAGGAGAAAATTTAAAAAGGAGAGAGAGAGAGAGAGAGAGAGAGAGAGAGAGAGAGAGAGAGAGAGCCCGCCAGTGTGCATAAGGAGGAAGAACAACAGAAAGACTGGCCAGGAGAATGTAAGAACAAGAGAAACAAACAGACAGGATAGTCTATGAGGACAACATAACTCTGATACCAAAACCAGATAAAGACACAACAAAAAAAGAATATTATAGGCCAAAATCCTTGATGAATCTACATGCTAAAACCCTCAACAAAATATTAGCAATTAGAATACACAAACATATTTTAAGAATTTATACACTATGATCAAGTGGGACACATTCCAAGGATGCAAGTATGGTTCAACATAAGAAAGTCAATAAATGTGATAAATCACATCAACAAACTCAATGACCAAGACCATATGATTATCTCAATAGATGCTGTAAAAGCATTTGACAAAATTCAACATCACTTCATAATAAAGACTCTCAACAAATTAGGTATAGAAGGAAATTATGTCAACACAATAAAAGTCATTTATGACAAGCCCGCCTCCAGTATTGTTCTGAATGGGGAAAAAACTGAAGGCCTTTCCCTTCAGAACAGGAACAAGACAAGGATGTCCACTCTCACCACTTCTATTTAAAATAGTAGTGGAGGTACTAGCCAGAGCAATCAGGCAAGAGAAAGAAAAAAAGGGACTCCAGATAGGAAAAGACAAAGTCAAACTGTCTCTACTACAGATGACATGATACTATATATAGAAAAACCTAAAGACCCTATCAAAAAACTCCTACAGCTGGTTAATAACTTCACTAATGTTGCAGTGTACAAAATAAATGCCTCCAAATCAGTAGCATTTATATACTCAAATAATGAACTAACAGAAAGAGAAATAAAGAAAGTAAGCCCATTTACAATTGTCACACACACAAAAAAGATACCTAGGGATCAATTTAACCAAGGAGGTGAAAGACCTCTACAATGAGAACTATAAATTACTTCTAAAAGAAATTAAAGAAGACAAAAAAGATGGAAATATCCCATGATCTTGGATTGGAAGAATTAACATTGTGAAAATGTCTATACTACCCAAAGTGATCTACAGATTCAATGCAATCCCCATCAAAATACCAATGATATTCTTCAGAGAAATGGAAGAAACAATCTTACTTTTCAAATGGAAAAACAAACGATCCCAAATAACCAAAGCAATCCTGAGGAAATAAAATAAAACTGGAGGCATAACACTACCTGACTTCAAATTATATTATAAAGCTATTGTAACCAAAACAGCATGGTAATTGTATAAAAATAGACATTCAAACCAGTGGTGTAGAGTTGAGAACTCAGATATCACCCCTCAGTCTTACAGCCATCTGTTATTGGACAAAGGCAACAAAAACCTACATTGGGGAAAAGACTGCCACTTCCACAATTGGTGCTGGGAAAACTGGATATCTATATGCAGAAGAATGAATCTGGATATGCATCTCTCACCTTACACTAAAATCAACTTGAAATGGATTAAAGTCTTAAGTATAAGACCTGAAACTGTAACATTACTAATGGATAATATAGGTGAAACACTTCAAGAATTAGGTCTGGGCACAGGCTTTATGAACATGAGCCCAAAAGCACAAGTCACAAAAGAAAAAATAAACAAAGGAGACTATATCAAACTAAAGAGCTTCTGCACAGCAAAGGAAGCTATCAACAGAGTGAAACAACAACCTACAGAGTGGGAGAAAAATTTTGCTAACTATGAATCCAACAAGGGATTAAAATCCAGAATATGCAAGGAACTCAAGCAATTATACAGTAAAAAAAACAAATAACTCAATTAAAAAAATGGGCAAAGGAGCTGAATAGACATTTTTCAAAGGAAGACATACAAATGGCCAACAGACACATGAAAAAATGCTCAACATCACTAGTCGTCAGGAAAATGCAAATGAAAAGTGCATTGAGATATCACCTCACGCCTGTTAGACTGGCTATAATAAAAAAGACAGTGAATAACAAATGCTGGTGAGGGTGTGGGGAACACTCCTACCCTGTTGTTGGGACTGTGAATTAGTACAACCACTATGGAAAACAGTATGGAGGTTTCTCAAACAACGACAGATAGATCTTCTATACAATCCAGCAATCCCTCTTCTGGGTATATACCCAGAGGAATGGAAATCATCATGTTGAAGGGATACCTGCACTCCCATGTTCATTGCAGCTCTGTTTACGATAGCCAAGATATGGAACCAACCTAAATGTCCATCAATGGATGATTGCATAAGGAAACTGTGGTATATATACACTATGGAATACTACTCTGCCATAAAGAATGAAATACTCCCATTTGCAACAATGTGAATGAACATGGAGAAACTTATGTTTAGTGAAATAAGCAAAGCACAGAGGGATAAATACTATATATGCTCACTCATATGTGAGAGCTAAGAGAGAAAGAAGGAAGGAAAGAAAGACCACAGTAGTGCATTTGTCTTACAGAGGGAGGGAACATTCCTAGGGCTACAAAGTCGGGGCGGGGAGGGAGAGGGAGGTTGGGGGACAATTGGGTGGGGGACATCGGGTACAAAAGTAATTTCTGGTAATTGGTATGCTGCCAGTAGGAATCTAGCCCTCACATCATGGGCAGGAGGGGTGACGATTAGTTTTGAATCTCACAAATATTAATAAAAAATAAAAGAAACAAACAGGATAAAGGAAGATGAAAAAGACACAATTAGCAAAAGGACTTTGAAGAGTGGGAAAATGAGAGCTAAAAAAGAAATGAAAGACTGAAAAAAAAAAGCAGTGAAGTGGGTTGTCGGGGAGGGGCAGAGCCTTAATTATTACTAGGGCCTTAACCAATCTGTTTCTTACTTGGCATTAAACAATCCTTGCTACTTTCATGATAGGATTATGCTTGACACTTGTCAAGGCTATCACCTTGACAAGCAAATATGGAATATATTTGTTTTGATATTCACTGCACACCTGTCAACATTTCTTTTTTTACCTGTCGACATTTTTTTTTTTTGTCCTTTTTGTGACCGGTAAGGGCATCGAAACCCTTGGCTTGGTGTCGCCCGCACCACGCTCAGCCAGTGAGCACACCGGCCATCCATGGGGTCGGCCCTACCTGTCGACATTTAAAAGTTGCAGTAACTAGGGCAAGTCGGGGATGGTGACAGAGGGAGGAAAGCCAAGAAGAAGCTTAGCAAGCCCAGAAATTTTGCCCAAAGTAGGGAGACAGAGACAGAGAAAGACAGAGAGGGACAGAGATGGAGAGACATATATGAACACATGGACACTTGGAAACTAATTTTTGTTTTGGGATTAATAGCCTTACATACACTCTTCTAGCAAATTAAAATGGCTACATTTTCTGTATCTCCATCTCCAAAATCCACATCCTTTTCTCTATCCCTACAACCCCAGCCTGTATCCAGGCTCCCCTAAATCATCACTTGGGAGATTGGAACCCTATCCTTTCTAACCTCCCTGCCTCCAGCACTTCCTGCCCATCTAAACCCTTATTCCCAATCTCTTTCTGTGCCATCTTTGTACTCTAGAATGTTTATCCTGGTATGCTAGAATTGGGGTTTCCAAGCTAGGGAAAGGAGACTTTCTGTCCAGCCACCCTGGCAGCAGTTTGGGATTCTGCCCCCGGTTGGACAGTGTTGACTGGACTAGGTCTCAAGAGGTGAATTTCCTCTATGTAAAGATTCCTGTGAAAGAAAGAGGGAGAGGGGAGAAGGGAGAAGGGAGATGAGAGGATTTTGCATTTTCCTACCCAATTATTTTTCTATCAAGCTAATTTGTCATCACTGTTCTATTAAAAATATAACTCATTAAATTAGTTTGGACCAAATGGTTTCCAATTACATATTTCTTTTTAAAAATCAGGCAGCATTTTCAGAGGTTATATAAGTATAGCTATGGTCTGGTTGAAAGAAAACATCATTTAGGATCAGGCAGACTCTCCAATCTTTCTCCTTCCATGCTTCTGAATTTTCTGTTCTTACCTGGCCAGTGACATGTATAGCATAATTAGAAGACTCTCCTGCCTCCATAATTAGAAAACTTTCCTGCCTCCTCAGCTGGACTCTGAGTTTTAAAAAAGTAACCATACCTCCCTCATACCTGGGTAGCCTAAGAGATTCATAGAAGTTGGCCTTAACAACTGTCTGTTTCTGAATTAGAGCACTCTACTGCCTAGTTAAACCCTGTAGCTCCAATCACCATTTAGATGAGTAGTGAAATTTTTCTCTTGGCAGGGGTCAGGGAAAGGGGACAAGCAGGGAATGAACATTTTTGAGCACCTATGTATCAGGCAGTGTGCCAATCCTTTTCAACATGCACTGTTTCCTCTAATTCTAAAAATAATCATAGACAGTTGATATTAACATTTTTATTTGACAGATAGAAAAGTGAGGTTCTAAGAGGCTGACTCACTTGCCCATTGTCACAGAGCTCATAAGTGCAAGGGTCTAGAGTTGGACGCAGGTCTACTCAGTTACAGAGCCCATGCTCTTATCTCAGACTATCTTAGCTGCTAAGTCAGTAAAGCCTCTTAATGGCCAAATCCAACTGCCTTTTCTTCAGGTTCACCTTATTCGACTCCTCTAAACACTGATGCCAATAAGTGCCTTCTACTACTGGAAACCTTTTCCTGTGACTTCTGTGCCACTCTTCTGCCCTAGTTTTGTTTCTATGTCTCTGACCACTACTTCTCAGTTTTTTTTCTGCCTGCTAGTCTCAGACTCTTTGTTCTAGTTCTTCATACTCTCTTTGGGCAAGATCATTAAATCCCATATTTTTCTCCAAACATTTGGATATGGTAGGCTCCCAAGATGGTATTTTCAACTCTACCCTCTTTCCCCAGGCGTAGACCTAAATCATCACTGCCTTCTGAGTCTCTCCACATGGATACGGTGCACCCACCTAACCCAAAATGTCCAAAATTTAAGTCACCAGCCTCACTCCCCCAACCATTCCCCAACATTGCTCCCATCTCTAGCATGACAATTCCAGTATGTGAATCAAACCTTAATAAATCCCTCATTTAAACAAAACAAACAAAAAATAATATGTAAGGATTTTAACTAAAGCACTATCTTTTTATTGTGGTAAAATATGTATAACATAAAATTTGCCATTGTAACCATATTTAAGTGTACAATTCAGTGGCATTCAGTACATTCACGATATTGTGCAACTATTTCCAGAACATTTTCATCACCCCAGACACTCTGTATCCATTAAACCATAACTCCCCATTACCATCTCCCCAAGCCCCTGGTATTCTAATTTTTCTCCCAGCAAATTTGCCTACTTTAAGTATTTCATATAAGTGGAATCATACACTATTTATCTTTTTGTGTCTGGTTTACTTCACTAAGGATAATGTTTTAAAGGTTCATATACATGGTATATAGCAGGTATCAGAATTGCATTCCTTTTTATGGCTGCGTAATATTCCATTGTATGTTTATACACCACATTTTCTTATCAATTCATCTGTTATTGTTTATTTTTTTTTATTTTAACTTCTTAATATACATTATGGTCAGTTTTCATGACCCCTTACCCATTCCTCTTCCCCCTGACCCCCAGTACATCACATCTGTTCACTTGTCTTAAAAAGTCCAAGGAATTGTGGTTGTTGTGTCTTCTTCCCCTGCCCACCCTTTGTTTTTGTGTTTATTTATTTATTTTTAGCTCCCACAAATAAGTGAGAACATGTGGCATTTCTCTTTCTATGCCTGACTTGTTTCACTTAATATAATTTTTCCTAAGTCTGTCCATGCTGTTGCAAATCATAGTATTTCATTTTTCTTTATGGCAGAGTAGTATTCCATTGTGTAGATATACCACAGTTTCCTTATCCACTCATCTGATGATGGACATTTGGACTGGTTCCAACTCTTGGCTATTGTAAATAGTGCTGCAATAAACATTGGAGTACAGGTATCCCTTTGCCATGATGATTTCCTTTCCTCTGGGTATATTCCCAGCAGTAGAATAGCTGGGTCATATGGTAGATCTATCTGTAATTGTTTGAGGAACCTCCATACCATTTTCCATAAAGGCTGCACCATTTTGCAGCTCCACCAACAGTGTATAAGAGTTCCTTTTTCTCTGCAACCTCTCCAGCACCTATCATTCTCAGTCTTTGGATATTAGTCATCCTAACTGGAGTGAGATGGTATCTTCAAGTGGTTTTGATTTGCATTTCCCAGATGCTGAGTGAGGTTGAGCAGTTTTTCATGTGTCTGTTGGCCATTCATATGTCTTCCTTTGAGAAATTGCCCATTTTTAAATTGGGTTATTTGTTTGCTATAAAGTTGTTTGAGTTCCTTGTATATTCTGGATATTAATCCTTTGCCTGATGTATACTTTGCAAATACTTTCTCCCACTGTGTTGGTTGTCTTTTAACTCTGTTAATTGTTTCTTTTGCTGTGCAGAAGCTTTTTAGTTTGGTATAATCCCATTTTTTTATTTTACATTTAGTTGCCTGTGCTTTTGGGGTCCTATTCATAAAGTCTGTACCCGCTCCTACTTCCTGGAGTGTTTCCCCTATGCTTTCTTTAAAGAGTTTTATTGTTTCAGGATGTATATTTAATTCGGGTCTAGTTTCATTCTCCTACATATGAATATCCAGTTTTCCCAGGACCATTTGTTTAAGAGAGGTCTCTTCCCCAGTGTGTGGGCTTGCTGCCTTTGTCAAAGATCAGATGGTTGTAGGTGTATGGGTTGATTTCTGGGTTCTCTACTCTATTCCATTGATCCATGTGTCTGTTTTTATGCCAGAACTGTGCTGTTTTGGTTTTTATAGCTTTGCAATATAGTTTAAATTCAGGTAGTGTTATGCCTCTAGCTTTAATTTTTTGCTCAGGATTTCTTTGGCTATGTGTGCTCTTTTGTTATTCCATATAAATGTCTGGATAGTTTTTTCCATTTCTGAGAAAATTGTCATTGGAATTTTGATGGGGATTGTACTGAATCTGTGCATCACTTTGCATAATGTAAACATTATCACAATGTTAATTCTTCCAAACCAAGAGCATGGGATATCTTTCCCTCTTCTTGTGTCCTCTTTAATTTCTCTCAACAGTGGTTTGTAGGTTCTCTTCGTAGAGATTTATCACATCCTTGGTTAACTTTATTCCTGAGTATTTTATTTTTTTGGTGGCTATTGTAAATGGGCTAGATTTCTTGATTTCTTTTTCTGCATGTTCACTGTTGGGGTATAGATATGTTGCTGATTTTTGTGTGTTGATTTTGTATCCTGCAACTTTGCTGAAATCATTTGTCAACTCTAGGACTTTTTTTGTAGAGGCTTTAGGCTGTTCAACATATAGGATCATGTCATCTGCAAAGAGGGACAGTTTGACTTAATCTTTTCCAATCTGGATGCCCTTTATTTCCCTCTCTCAGGCTAGTACTTCCAGCACTATATTGACTAGGAGTGGTGAGAGTGGGCATCCTTGTCTAGTTCCTGTTCAGAATGATATTGTCAGTGGGCTTAACATATATGGCTTTAATTGTGCTGAGATGCTGTCCATCTATACCTAACTTGTAAAGAGTCTTTATCATGAACAAATGTTGAATTTTGTCAAATGCTCTTTCAGCGTCTATAGAGATGAACATATGGTTTTTGTCTTTGCTTTTATTGATGTGGTGTATCGCATTTATTGATTTGCATATGTTGAACAAAACTTGCATCCCTGGGATGAATCCCACTTGATCATAACGTATAATTTTGTGTATGCATTGATGTATTCTGTTAGCTAGTATTTTGTTGAGGATTTTTTTATCTCTTTTTTTTTTTTTTGGCTGTATTCCAATAAAACTTTATTTGAAAAACCAGGCAGGGGCCCAGATTTGGCCCATGGGTTGTATTTTGCCAACCACTGATCAAAGGGCTCAGAACATTATTATCTGTCACAGTCATTTGAAGCCAACAGCAAAGCCTATCTCTATTTTTATTTTGTTTTTATTTTTATTTTATTTTGTCAATATACAGTGTGGTTGATTATTGTGGCCAATTACCAAAACCTCCCTCCCGCCTCCCTCTTCCCCCTCCTTCCCAACAATATCCTTTCTGTTTGCTTGTCATATCAATTTCAAGGAATTGTAATTGTTATGTCTTCTCCCCCCCCCCCCCCCCGGTTTTTTTGTGTTCATCAAGGATATAAGCCTGTAGTTTTCTATTTTTGATGTATCTTTGTCTGGTTTTGGTATTAGGGTGTTGTTTGCCTCATAGAATGAGTTTGGGAGAATGGCCTCTGTTTCAATCTTTTGGAAGAGTTTGTAGAGAATTGGTAACAGTCCCTCTTTGAAGGTTTGGTGGAACTCAACAGTGACTCTGTCTGGTCCTGGGCTTTCCTTTGTTGGGAGTCTTCTGACAACAGCTTCAATCACTTTTGTTGTTATTGGTCTGTTCAAATTTTCTATATTGTCTTGGCTCAGTTTCGGTAGTTTGTATGTGTCCAGAAATTTATTCATTTCCTCCAGATTTTCAAATTTGTTGGCATATAGTTGTTTATAGTAGTCTCTAATGATTTCTTGTATTTTGGAGGTGTCAGTTGTAATATCACCTTTTTCATTTGTAATTTTTGTTATTTGGGTCTTCTCTCTTTTTTTTCTTAGTTAAGGTTGCTAAAGGTTTGTTGGTTTTATTTATCTTTCAAAAAACCCAACTTTTTGTTTCATTGATCTTTTGTATTGTTTTTTAGTTTTCTATTTAATTTAGTTCTTCTCTGATCTTAATTATTTCTTTCTGTCTACTAACTTTGGGTTTAGATTGTTCTTAATTTTCTAGATCTTTAAAGTGAAGCATTAGGTTGTTTATTTGCCATCTTTCCATTCTTCTGAAGTAAGCATTTAATGCCATAAATTTCCCCCTTAGTACTGCTTTTGCAGTATACCACAAGTTTTGGTATGATGTGTCATTTTCATTAGTTTCAAGAAATTTTTTGATTTCATGTTTAATTTCTTCTTGGACCCATATTTCATTAAGTAGACTGTTGTTTAATTTCTATGTATTTGTATAGTTTCTAGAGTTTCATTTATTATTGATTTCTAATTTTAATCCATTGTGATTGGAAAAAATACATGGAATAATTCCAATTTTTTTGAATTTGTTAGGACTTGCTTAGTGACCTAACACGTGGTCTATCCTGGAGAGCATTCCATGGGCTGATGAGAAGAATGAATATTCTGAGGTTGTTGGGTGGAATGTTCTGTAGATATCTGCCAAGTCCAAATGGTCTAAAGTGTTGTTTAGATCTTGTGTTTCTCTATTAAATTTTGTCTAGATGATCTGTCCAATGTTGAGAGTGTGGTGTTCAGGTCCTCTACTATTAAGGTGTTAGTGTCTATCTCCTTCTTTAGCTCTAATAGTGTTTGCTTTGTAAATCTGGCTGCTCTGACATTGGATGCATATATATTTATGATTGTTATGTCTTGTTGATGGATAGATCCTTTTATCATTATATAGTGGCCTGTTTTATCTCTTTTTATGGTTTTTGCTTTAAAGTCTATTTTATCTGATATGAGAATAGCTACTTCAGCTCATTTTTCATTTCTATTTGCATGATATATCTTTTTCCATCGATTCACTCTTAAATTATGTGTGTCTTTACAGGTCAGGTGAGTCTCCTGAATGCAGCATATTGTTGGTTCCAATTTTTTAATCCAGTCGATCAATCTGTGTCTTTTGAGTGGGGAATTTAACTGCTTTACATTTAGAGTTATTATTGAAAGGTGTTTATTTACTCTTAGCATTTTATTAATTTTTGCTTAGCTGTCTTAAGTACCTTTTGTTCCTTTCTTCCTAAGTTTTCTGTTTGTTCTCTGTATTTGTTGGTTTCTTGGGGTGTTGGATAAACTGTTTTTCTTTACTGTTAACATTTTTGTTTTCCCAGCATGTTTTGTTCTTTCTTGAGTATTCATGGCAGTGAAGGTTGTTTATGAGGTATCTAACCCAGTACTTCCTTGAGAATTTCTTGTAAGACTGATCATGTGGTAGTGAATTCCCACAGTTTTTGCTTGTCTGAGAAATAGACTATTTGTCCTTCATTTTAGAAGGATAGCCTTGCTGGGTAAAGTATTCTTGGCTGGCAATTTTTGTTCTTTAGTATTTTGAATATGTCATCCCATTCTTTTAGGGTTTCCTATGAAAAGTCTGGTGTTATTCTTTTTGGGGCTCCCTTATAGGTGACTTGACACTTCTCTCTTGCCGCTTTTAAGACTCTCTCTTTGTCTTTGAGTTTTGCCAGTTTGGCTATCACGTCTTGGAGAGAACCTTTTTGGACTGAATATGTTTGGAGATCTTTGGGCCTCCTGAATCTGGAGATCTGAGTCTTTCCATATACCTGGGAAGTTTTCTTCTATTATTTCATTGAGTATGTTTTCAATGGCATTTCCTTTTTCCTCCCCTTCTGGAATACCAATGATTTGTGTATTTGAGTGCTTAAAGTTGTCTGTTATCTCTCTTAGATTTTCTTCAGTTTTCTTAATTCTATTTTCTTTTTTCTGGTCTGCCTGTATTTATGCAAACAGCCTGTCTTTAAGGTCAGAAATTCTCTCTTCTGCTTGTTCTAGCCTGCTGGTAAGAGTCTCTGTTGTGTATTTTTTTTTATTTCATTGAATGAAACCTTCAGCTCCACATCCTCTGCTACATTGTTTTTGATGGCATTGATTTCTTTGTACGTTTCTTCTATCAGATCCTGTATATTTTTTCTCATTTCATCATTTTGTCCAACTGAGTTTTCTTGTATGTCATTTAGTTTCCTTAGTATTTTTCTCTAAATTCCTTATCAGTCATTTCAAAGACTTCCTGTTCTATAGGATCTAGAGCTTGAGAGTTATTGTTTTCCTTTGGTGGTGATGTACTTTCTTGATTTTTCATATTTCTGTTATCTTTCTTTTGTTGTTTTGTCATTGTGGCAGGGGGTATCACAGTCCACTCATTTCATCCTGATGTCTGGCTTGGATCCTGAAGGCACTGCCAATTCTGGGCAGCTGGAACTAGCCTGAGCTGGGACTCCCATGCTGCCTGTCTATTCCAGCTCAGCTGTCTCGGGGTGTGTGGGCCCTGAGGCTCTTAAGTCTCTGAAAGGAGCAGGGACTGACCTGGACTGAAGGTACTGCAGTGCCTGCCATTTCTGGCATGGCTGTCTCAGAGTGTATGGGCCCCAAGGCTCTTAAGTCTTTCTAAGTGGGGGGTACCAACGGGGCTGAAGGACCCACAGTGCCTGCCTTTTCCAGTGTGGCTGGCTTGGGGCGTGTGGGCCCCAAGGCTCTCAGGCCTCTCTGGGTAGTGGACACTGGCCTTGACCAGGGTCCCATGGCACGTGGCTCTTGTCTGTTCTGGTACAGATCTTGTGTCTCCTTTTGTTGCTTTTTAATAGTTGCTAGTTGGTCATTTTGTGGGAGTGAGCAACACTGGGAACCATCTACTCCACCATTTTGACTGGAACTCATCCATTCATCTTTTGATGGACACTTGGATTGTTTCTACCTTCTGGCTATTCTGAATAGTGCTGCTATGAATATAGGTGTACAAGTATCTGTTTATGTACCTGAATTTAATGTTTATGGGTGTATATCTAGGAGTAGAATTGTTGGATCAAATGGTAATTTTATATATAACTTTTTGAGGAACTGCCGAACTGTTTTCCACAGTGGCTGAACCATTTTACATTTTCACCAGCAATGCAGGGGGTTTCCAATTTTTCCATATAACCAACACTTGTTATTTTCATTTTTTTAGTAATAGCCCTTCTAATGGGTGTGAAGTGATATTTCATTGTGGATTCAACTTGCATTTCTCTAATGACTAATGATACTGAGCATCTTTTCATGTGTTTATTGGCCATTTGTATATCTTCTTTGAAGAAACGTCTATTCAAGTCTTTTGCCCACTTTTGAATTGGGTTGTTGAGTTGTAGGCATTCTTTATACATTATGGATATTAATCCCTTATCAGATATATGATTTGCAAGTATTAATTTTCATTCTATGGGTTGTCTTTTCACTTTCTTGATGGTGCCTTTTGATGTGCAAAAGATTTTAATTTTGATGAAGTCAGTTTACCTATTTTTCTGTTACCTGTGCTTTTGGCTTCATAGCCAAGAAATAATTGCCAAATCCAATGACATAAATATTCCCCCTATATTTTATTCTGAGAATTTTCTGAATTTAGCTGAAGCATAATCTGTAGTAGTAAAAAATAAAACTAAAACCCTAAGTGGCCATCAACTGAGTCTGGGAAAATAAACAATGATACATTCATATTTAAGGACTCTATGTGGGAATCAAGAAGAATGAGGTAGGCCTACACACATGGACAAGGAAAGATGGTCAAGGCAATCTATTAAGTGAAGAAATGTAAGTTGTACTCCACTGATACAAAACTATGTTTTAAAAACAGCCACCAAAACAAACTATATATTTTTAGGTTTGTATGTAAGAATGCATACACACACACACATGCACACACACGCACACTCACACACACATGCACGGCATCCATTGGCTCAGAGACTGAATAATGTGCTCACACATGGCCCCATTCCAGGGCTCTTCCTTTTGTCACTAGAGAAATCTGTGTGAACCAAGGCTCCTTAAAATGCAAAGAATATTGATTACAATATTTTTCCCAGCTACAAAGAGAATACAAAGTCAGACCCAATATCCAATCCCCAATCCTGTTCACACAAGGTCTCCCCCTATGCCTGAGCTCATGGAGATAATGAGATAGAGAAAGATTTGTAAAGAAACTATAGAGGCTGCTATATATTTGTCTGTATTTTCTATTACATGATTATTCTCCAGTAAGTGTATGAGGAACTCTACTTGTGACACAATGTGCACTATTCCTTCATTTTTTGTGGTATTGCCCTTAGGAAAGGTTGAGATATATTTTTTTTTTCTGTTCAGGTGGTTAGTACTTACCTCAGATAATGCTGAGCAAGGAGGATATTTGAACCTGAAAACTTTGGAACCAATTCCACTAGGTTTTGGCTAAAGGTCAAAAAGCATAAACAGATGCCAGTCTTATGAAACAAAAGAAACCAAAGGAAGGAAGGAAGGAAGGAAGGAAGGAAGGAAGGAACAAAAAGAAAGGAAGGGGAGAAAGGAAGAAAGGAGGAAAGATGGAAGGGACAAGGGAAGGAAGAAGGGAAACATGAAAGAAAGAAAGAAAGAAAGAAAGAAAGAAAGAAAGAAAGAAAGAAAGAAAGAAAGAGATTATGGTAGTGTCCATCAAGGATGCTCCTATGTGATAAAAAGGAGCAAGGTAAACAAGTTGAGAAAATAATAAAATATCAGAGAGAAGCAAGAATGGATGAAAGAAAGTTACAGTTAAATTATAAACATAAGCTCATGATTTTGAAAGGTTTCTGCCATACATTCAAGAAGCCTGGCCACACTGGTTAGATCTGACCAGAGGAACTGTGTGGTGAGAAGTCAGGTATGGGGGGTGGGGTGGGGAGACTTATAGTTCCTTGTACACACTGTGGCACCTTTTTGCACTTTATACAATGTGCTTGTTTTACCTATTAAAATGAATCAACAACTCTAATTTTAAAGTCTCTCACTATGTCACAGAAATGACTCAAGCAGTCTATAGTGACCTCCTAACTACTATCAGCTCCCATGAAAATAATCCAGTGTACATCCCTGGCTAGCACCAAAACTAGGTCATCACTCTGTTCTCAAGTAAATGGTACCAAAAATTCTTGGAGGGTAGAAAAACTAAGATTTAGGTGGGACATCTT
Source organism: Galeopterus variegatus (assembly GCF_000696425.1). Lineage (NCBI taxonomy): Eukaryota > Metazoa > Chordata > Mammalia > Dermoptera > Cynocephalidae > Galeopterus > Galeopterus variegatus. The sequence goes on along the minus strand of NW_007739559.1, from coordinate 7,197 downwards.
GCTTTGTCAGAAAGCAAAAAAAAAAAAAACTACAATAATAATAATTACTCTGTCACTAAATACTATGAACTAAACACTGTTCTAAGTGTTTTACAACAATTAATTGCTTTAGTCCTCATAGCAATCCTATAAGGTAGGAACTATTAACATCTCTGTTTTATAGAAAAGGAACCCAAGGCAAAGAGAAGTCAAAGCATTTTCCCAAGGTCAAAATCTTTTCAGAGATTTTTTTTTAAAGAACTAAGCTAGTTTTTTTAAAGAACAATCAAGCCAGCTTGAAAGGGGCTCCTATTGCCAAAACAGTGATAAGCTAAAAAAAAGAAAGAAAAAAGACTAGATCGAGCAGAAGAGAAAATTTCTGTACTTGACACATTTTTTGGAATTGCCCAGTCAGAGGGAAAAACAGAAATAAGAAAGAAAAAGAATGAAGAAAGCCTATGAGACCTATGGGACACCATTAAGCAAATAAATGTTCAAATAATAGTTGATTCAGAGGGAGAAGAAATGGGGAAAGGCACAGAAACCCTATTTAATGAAATAATAGTTCAAAACTTCTCAAGTATTGTGAAAGATATGGGCATTCAGATTCAGGAAGCTCAAAGTCCCTAATTAGAATCAACCCAAAAAAACCCTCTCTGAGGCACATCATAATCAAACTGTCAAAAGTTAAAGAAAAAGAGAAGTATAAAAGCTGCAAGGGAAAAACATTGAGTCATATATAAGGGAATGTCCATCAGACTATCAGCAGATTTAACAGAAATCTTGTAAGCCAGGAGAGGATGGGATAATATATTCAATGTTCTGAAAGAAAGGGGGAAAAAAACTCTCAGCAAAGAATGTTTTATCCAGCAAAGCTATCCTTCAGGAATGAGAGAGAAATAAAGCCCTTCCCAGGCAAACAAAAGTTGAGGGAATTCATCACTACTAGACCATGATTACAAGAAATGTTTAAGGGAGTGCTACAACTGGAAATGAAAAGATGGTAATTGCTATCACAAAAGCATGAAAAAGTAAAAAACTCACCTGTAGAGGTAAATTCATAATTCAAACTCAGAACACCCCACTAAGGTAATGTTGCTATGTAAGTCTTTAAATCCTCTAATATGAAGTTTTAAAGTCAAAATGGTCAAAAAGCAAATACAGCTACAATTAGTGCCTAAGGAGCATACAAATAGATACAAACATAAAAAAGCAACAAAAATATAATAGATGGGGGATCTAAATTATTTTCATGTGACCAATGTTAACTTGCTATCAGCTTAAAATAGTTTATTATAACTGCAAGACTCTTTACTTTAATCCCAAGGTAACCACAAAAAAAGAAATTACAGAAGACAGACAAAAGAGAAAGAGAAAAGAAAACAAAGCTTAATGCCACAGAAAACCATCAATCCACAGAGGTAAATAACAAGAGAAAAAGAACGAAACTGAAGATCTACAAAACAACCAGAAACCAATTAACAAAATGGCAGGAATAAGTTCTCACATATCAGTAATAACCTTGAATATGAATGCATTGAGCTCTCCAATTAAAAGATATACATGGCTGAATAGATAAAAGAACAAGAAACAATAGACTGACTATAAGAGACTCTCCTAACTATTAAAGACAGAGACTGAAAGTGAAGGGCTGGATAAAGATATTCAATGAAAGAAAAACCAAAAGCAAGTGGGAATATCCATACTTAGATAAAATACACTTTAAGTACAAAACTGTAAAAAGAGGCAAAGAAGTTCATTATATGGTGATAAAGAGATCAATTCAACAAGAGGACATAACAATTGTTAATATGTATGCACCCAACACCAGATCACCCAATTATATAAAGCAAACATTATTAGACCCAAGGGGTGAGATAGATTACAATTCAATCCTAGTAGGTGACTTTAACATCCGGCTTTCAACAATGGACAGAATACCTAGACAGAAAATATACAAAAACAAAATCGGACTTATAAATGCACCATAGACCAAATGGACAGTACAAACATTTACAGAATATTCTATCCAACAGCTGCAGAATACACATTTTTCTCAACTGTACATGGAATATTTTCTAGGAGAGATCATATGTTAGGCCACAAAACAAGTGTATGTAAATTTTTAAAAATAGTGATCATATCAAGTATCTTTTCTGACTACAATGGTATAAAAATAGAAATGAACGAGAAAAACTTTGGAAACTTTACAAATATATGGGAATTAAGCAACATGCTCCTGAGCAACCAATGGGTTAATGAAGAAATTAAAAGGAAATTTTAAAAATTCCTTGAGACAAATGAGAAAGGAAACTTACCATACCAAAACCTGTGGGGTACAGCCAAAGCAAGTCTAATAGGAAAGTTATAAAGGCATCTAAATTGGAAAGGAGGAAGTCAAACCTTCCCTTTTGCAGGCAACATGATCTTGTATCTAGAAAACCCTAAAGACTCCACAAAAAAACTGTTAGAACTAATAAATGAATTCAGTAAAGTTTCAGGATACAAAATCAACATGCAAAAATCCATAGTCACATTTTTATGTACTAATATCAAACTATCTGAAAAAGAAATCAAGAAACTGATTCCTTTTACAACTATTCAAAAAATAAGATACCTAGAAATAAACATAACCAAGGAGGTGAAAGACATCTACAATCAAAACCAGAAAATTTCGAAGAAAGAAATTAAAGATCTTAATAAATGGAAAGAGATCTCATGATCATTGATTGAAAGAATTAATATTGTTAAAATGGCTATTCTACCCAAAGCAATCTATAGATTTAATGCAATCCCTTTGAAAATACCAATGACATTCTTCACTGAAATAAAAAAATTCTACAATTCGTAAGGAGCTAAAAATGACCATGGATAGCCAAAGCAATCTTGAACAAAAAGAACAAAGTGGGGGATATCACACTCCCTGACTTTGCATTATACTACAAAATCCAGTAACTAGTAATCTAATGGTATTACATCAAACCAAAAAGCTTTTGCATACCAAAGGAAACTGTTAATAGAGCAAAGAGACAACCTACAGAATGGAAGAAAGTATCTACAAAGTATTCATCTGACAAGGGGTTAATATCAAGAATACATAAGAAACTTAAATAACTCAGTGCAAAAAAACAAATAACTCAGTTGTGAAATGGGCAAAGGATCTTAATAGACATTTCTCAAAATAAGACATGTAGATGGCCAACAAGCACACGAAAAAATGATGAATGTCACTAATCATCAGAGAAATGCAAATCAAAACAACAGTGAGATACTAACTCACTCCAGTTAGAATGGCTATTATCAAAAAAAAAATGGCTATTATCAAGAAAACAAAAGAAAATAAGTGCTGGCATGGACAAAGAGAAAAGAGAACACTTGCATACAGTTAGTAGGAGTGTAAGCTAGTACAGCCATTATGGAAAACAGTATGGAGATTCCTCAAAAAATCAATAATAGAACTACCATATGATCCAGCAATCCCACTACTGGCTATATGCCCAAAGGAAAGCAAGTCAGTATTTTGAAAAGATATTTGCACTTCCATGTTTACTACAGCAGAGTTTATGATAGCCAAGATATGGAATTGACCTAAGTGTCCAACAATAGATGAATGGATAAAAATAAAGTCGTGTACATACACAATGGAATACTATTTAGGCATAAAGTAATGAAATCCTGTCATTTGTGGCAACATGGATGTTCTTGGAGGTCATTATGTTTAATAAAGTAAGCCAGGCATAGAAAGACAAATATCATATGATCCCAGTCATATGTAGAATCAAAAAAAGAGTTGATATTATAGAGACAGAGAGTAGAACAGTGATTACCAGAGACTGGGGGGGGGGAGCACAGGGAAGGGAGGAAAGGAAATCAGGGAGAGGTTGGCCAACAGGTACAAAATTACAGTTAGATAGGAATAAATTCTGGTTTTCTATTGCATAGTAGGATGATTATGGTTAATAGTTAAAATTTGTATGCTACATAATAGCTAGAGGAGAGGCTTTTGAATGTTTTCACCACAAAGAAATGATAAATGCAGGAAGTGATGGTTACATTATCTACTCTGACCTGATCATTATACAACATATATATAGTTACATTAACTACCCTGACCTGATCATTATAGAACAAATCAAAAAAACAGATTGTAGCTCATAAGTATGTACAATTAAACGTGTTAATTAAAATTTTAAAAAGAAATGTAACACCTGTTATGGTTTGGATGTTGATTGTCCCCACCAAAACATCATGTTGAAATTTGATCCCCATTATGGCAGTTTTGGCAAGTGGGGCCTATTAGAAGGTGTTTGGGTCTTGGGAGCAGATCTTTAATGAACAGGTTAATGCCCTCTGTAAGGAGTGAGTGACTTCTCACTCTTGTGGGAATGAATTTGTTCCAGAAAGAGTGAGTCGTTAAAAAGAGTCTGGCTTCCTCACCTTCTGTCTCTTGCTTCCTATCTGGCTATGTGATCCCTTTGCACATGACTACTCCCCTTGCATTTTCCACCATGAGTGGAAGCAGCCTAAGACCCTCACTTTACCTCTCTGAGCTTCAGTTTACTCATCTATTAAAGAGAAATAACAATTGGGCTTTCCTCACAGAGTTGTTGCAAGGATGAAGTATAATCATGCAAGTAGAGCACAGGCACTTAAATACTAGGCTTCTATTATTAGAGCAGTGTACCTATGGGTGCCGTGGAGACCTGTAACTTCCTGGGACAAGGCATTTGTCCATATCATTCATTCTCCAATAACTCCACAGCAGAAATGTTACATCAAGCCATCCCTGAGTCCTCAAAAGGCCCACAGATCGATAGATGAGCCAGAGTATAAATTTCTGCCATGGACCCCAGAGAAACGTCTGTGGAGATGATAGTAGCCCATTTTTCAGGAAGAGAAGCATTTGGTCCCCAATTCCTAAAAGGCCTCCAATATAACTATTACATTTGTCCTGGCATCAACAAAAGCCCAGTATGGAGATGTGAGTATGAGGAAACAAAGTGGGTCTAAGATGGAAAATAGTTACTCTTTTCCTCCTAACCTGGCTTTTGGTTTTAGCTCAATCACTGACTTGGCAAGTCATCTCCCCTGTAAATTTTAAATTTTAGTCTCCCCCTGTGCAACAAAAATGTTAGATTAGGTGGTCTTCCCAGGCCTAATCCAGCTCTGACACTTGAGTTCTCTTTTCATTCCCTTCCTGCATGCCACTCTATCCTTGGCTAATTCCAAAGTCTCAAGAGCCCTGGTGGGATCCACTGATCAAAAAGACAGAAAGGATTTAGGAGATGGCGACGGGTCTGGAGAGGGGTCGCCAGAAAACAGCGTGAGCCTGAGAAGTGTGCGCTGAGCTGCCAGAGTGCTATCTGCATTTCCAAGAGCAACAAAAAATGAATAAGTCTTTCAACAACTAAACTACAACTATAAAAAAAGCAACTACAGACGTGAAGTTTAGGGCTGACACAAAAGAAGATTCCTGAGAGTGCCTGAGCCGCACCGCCGACCGAGTAAGCAGCCCAAGGCGGCAGAGACCAGAGACCAAAGATGGGGTCCACACCAATGCGGAAACGGAGAGAGAGCCGCCCGGACTGTCCAGCTCTGTGAGTGACCCACAGCCAAGCCCTGCTTATGAGGCAGACCCCCGTCCGGCTTCCACCTGCCACACCAGGCCAGCCACTGACCCCAGGGCTGCCTCCATTTTCTCGGGTGGGGGTGGAGGCAGCCAGTTCTGCCAGGTCTGAATCCCCCACCTGGCTTGGCTCTTCACTGAGCCCTGCCACTTGCTTGACCCGGTGCAGGGCCTTCCAGGGCCTGTGGGCTGGCCTCCTATCCCACTCCCTCCATGGTTCTATGGTGGGGCTGGTGACGTGGGGAGACCCTGGTCAGTGTTGGGAGACAGGGAAAAGTGGGCCAGGCCAATTGTTACTCCACCGCACCCGGGGCTCCGCCCCCAGTAAACCTTCTGTTGCCGGGAGGCAGATACCACCTCTGCGGCCACCAGTTTGGAAAAAAGCCTAGCCGAGTTTTGGTTAGGAAAAGTGTGGTTGGAACGCTCCCAGGCTTACTTGAGCCTGCCAGAGAGCTGAATTCAGGCGGGTGCAGGAGTCAATCTGCACCGGGGGGATTCAAAGAGGAACTGTGTGCTGCGGGCTCCTCCTCCGAGGAGCACACACTGAGAAACCCCCACTCAGTGCTACAAAGCCACCCAGAGCGACCGGTAGACTGCGTCCAGGAGAAACCTGAAAGTATTCCTGGGTGGGGCTGAGCTGAGTGGGTGCTTGAGGACATGGTTGCAGTAGACACACCCCAGCTCAGAGAGGGGAGGTGTCCGGTTACGGAGGCAGAGACTCAGCAGGAAAAAAAAACACACCTTGCGAGCTGCCTGGTAAGATCCAACAGCCCCACCTAGTGTGCAGACTCGGCAGAAAACACAAAACCTGTGGGGCCAACACAGTGGGATCCAGCAGCCCAGCAGAGTCCAGACTGACCAGAGAGGAGCCTCCCCAGAGAGGCCCAAGACACGAGGCAACCACACACACAAGTCACTAGAGGCCAACTGAGCCAATAGGGTCAAACCTGGGCACTGTGAAACCCCCTGCCAAAATGAATAATCATCAAAAAAAAAAAAAAAAAAGATACCAGAAATACAAGAAACCTACAAAGTACACCACCAAAGGTTAATAAAACTCAAACTCCAGATCCTATAGAACAAGAAGCCCTTGAAATGAATGACAAGGAATTTTGAGTGATAATACTAAAAAAATTGAATGAGATAAAAGAAAACTCAGCTAGACAGCATGATGAAATGAAGAAAAGTATACAGGACCTGAAAGAGGAAATGTACAAGCAAATCAATGTCCTAAAAAAAAATGTAGTGGAACTTGCCAAACTGAAGAAGTTATTCAGTGAAATAAAAAACACAATGGAGAGTTTAACCAGCAGGATAACGGAAGTTGAAGAGAGAAACTCTGAACTTGAAGAAGGGCTGTTTGAAATAACACAAACAGACAAGAAAAAAGAAAAAAGTATCAAAGACATTGAAGAAAACCTGAGAGAGATATTAGACAACCTTAAGCACTCAAATATCCGAGTCATGGGGATTCCAGAAGGGGAGGAAAAAGGAGAATGTTTTGAAAACATATTCAATAAAATAGTGGCTTGAAACTTCCCAGGCATAGGAAAAATCACAGATCTTCAGATCCAGGAAGCTCAACGATCTCC
>NW_007739558.1:35008-35547 GCF_000696425.1 Galeopterus variegatus | reverse complement strand
AGAAGAGAGGAAACTTTTGGAGTTGATGAATAGGTTTATAGCAAATATTGTGGTAATGTTTACATGGGTGTATACTTACCTGCAAACTCATCAAGTTGTATACTTTCTATATGTGCACCTTGTCTGTCAATCATACCTCGGTTAAATGGCTTTAAAATAAACAAAACAAAACATAGCCACAACTGATTCAAGGTTATAGGCCACCTTTTTTTTTTTTTTGCCTTCCCAATACCCATTCAAACTTCTGTTGGTAATATCACCATGTTTGTCCTTGGTTGATGGCATCTTGTCCAACTTCAATTTAATTATTTTCATTGCCAACCAGTTGAGAATGATACCAACACACAGTAAAGCAGAAGTACAATGAAATTTTTCAGTATAGCTTATCAGTACCTGGATTCAGCTTTGTCTAAACTAGACTTTCCTTACGGACTTCTTCATTCTACCAGCCAGTTTAAATAGGGTTTATGTCACTTGCACATGAAAGAGTCCTGACTAATAATCTATCACTTTGTTGACCGATGTGTCTTAATACCTAC
>NW_007739558.1:32201-33123 GCF_000696425.1 Galeopterus variegatus | reverse complement strand
GGCCCAGAATTTCTGGAATTTTTAAGTCCATATCTTACAGTATCTTTAATGCTACTCTGGTTGTTTCTTTGATTTTTTATCTCGATACCTAAGTCAGGGATTCTAAGCCTGATCCTTCTTTCTAGTTTGTTACTTTCTACCTGTATAACACATAACTGATGACTGATGTTGATGCAGTTTATACAATTGCCATTGTAAAATATACCACATTTTATTTTAATATTCAGACTTTTCAATGTGCAGGAATAATAAAGTCACTATTTTTCACAGCCCTGAAAATATTTTTTTATTAGTTATCAATCAATCATTATAAAATATTAGATGATCCTCTATGATGGATTTCTGTTCTGAATTATAAGATTTTAATAATATGTTATAAAGCTGTTGGTAAAGGAGGACTAATTTATAACTCAAATGCAAAGTAGACACTTCAGCCTTCCCCTACAAAATGAACTTATCCCTTCTTATGTTTATTAGTGACAGCCATACTTTACTGTGGAATTGAATTGCATAATAGACATCAATCATTTGTTCATGACTGATAGGAAGAGAGGCTTTTCTATGTCTCACAGCCAAATTCTTTTCATGGCAGTTTGCAGAAGACAATAAAAGCAGGTTTTGTCCTATTCAAATAGTTAAGCATCAGATTTCTCTGTGATCTCTGGTCTTTGTGTGGGTGTTTCTACTACTGAAGCATGAATAATAAACTTATTTAGATTTGCAAGGAAGATAAATACATGAGGATTGGTGGCTTAAAAATATATAGTAATCACAAGCTGTTAGATATACTTGGACCCCTAACTGTACAATATAGAAAAATCTTTGGTATGTTAATTTCTTTTCGATAAATATCCAGTAGTGGGATAGCTGGATCATATGGTCATTTTATTTTTAGTTTTTTGAGAAGCCTCCATACTGTTTT
>NW_007739558.1:30167-31215 GCF_000696425.1 Galeopterus variegatus | reverse complement strand
ATACAACTCAGCCATAAGAAAGAATGAAATCCTGTCATTTGTGGAAGCATGGATGAGCCTGAAAGATGTTATGTTAAGTAAAGTGTGTCAGACACAGGAAGATAAATATCATAAGTTATCACTCACATGTGAGAGCTTAAAAAAAAGTTGAAATTAAAGAAGTAGAGAGTAAAATTGCTGTTACTAGAGCATGAGAAGAATAAGGGGGAGAAAGAATAGGGAGAGGTTGTTCAATGGATACAAGATTACAGCTAAATAAGAAGAATAAATTCTAGTGGTCTACAGTGGTGCTAGGTGGCCATAATTAATAATAATTTATTGTATGTTTTCAAAGGGCTCAAATGGTTTCATCACAAAGAAATGATAACTTTCTGCAACGATGAATATACTAATTACCATGATTTGACCTCCATTGTATGCATGTGTTGAAATATAGCTCTGTACCCCATAAATATGTACAATTATGTGTCAGTTAAAAATAGATAAATTTGAACTTTTCTTATAAAACAGAAAAATCTGGTAAGATATACAAGACCATGTCAAGCAATTAGTTTTCTTTGGTTATTCAGCCCTAAATGGCTTCAGTTTATCTGAAAGTGCAATTCAGCATATTTGCTAACAAAAGAGGGTGTGTAATCAGAGAGGTACAGTGTAAAAGAAGTCGCCTTTACCCCAAGACTACACATTGGCTGCCAAGTGACAGAATAGAGAGGCTTCCTTCCATGTAGAGATGAAGAACTTGGTACTTGGCTTTTCATTAGATAGAGGGAACCCATGATAGATAGGTTCTGCAGACAGGAGATAAAGATATCTAAAGAAAGAAAGAAACATCACATGCAGAGTTGTGCTTACTTACCTAGCAAAGGTGAACAGAGAAGAGAGAACCAGAAAAAGATGCAGAGTCTCCCTCATGTATGGGAGACCTTTTAAAGTACAGTGGTCCTGTCCTCAAGCAAATATAGCTCAACCAACGTCTGGAATTACATAACAGAGGCTCAGGTTCTCTTTTATTGGTGATGATTTAGAAGGAGATAGAGACAGTGATAGA
>NW_007739558.1:27127-28803 GCF_000696425.1 Galeopterus variegatus | reverse complement strand
GAATAAAAAATAGGGAGGGACAAGGATACAGGGTTTTTAAAAATATATATCTTATTTTTTATGTTTCACTTCACAATAGTGTGGAATTTTTACATTATTGTAAAATTAACTTACATTAAAAATCACTAAAATAAAAAGTTAGATGGAACAAATGAACCTGAATATATACTTAGTAGAATAAAACACAGGTAATAAAAGGAATCATTAGCCAATTGAATAATCTACCATTGACCAAAATTGGGACCATCCAAGGATCAATTAGGATAATAATTGCAATCAATTGAAACACATCATAGGATTCATCTCATTAGTAGAAACAAAGAAGACATAAAAGTAGCTACAAACTGCTAATTTTTAAAATAGGAGAATGGAGATGTGATATTTAATATACTATTCTTTTTACATTTTTATATGTTTAAAATTTTCCATAATAACNGAGGATTAAACATAAGGCACTTAGAACTGTACTGTACAATGTGAACACTTGATAACTCTTGTTTCTTTGATATAAACCATAACTTGAAATAGCAACTAGATGGATTACGTTGTCTTATCTCTGATTTACACTGCACACATAACCATTTGGAGGTGATGCATTCTGTACATTGCTTAACTGATTTTAAAATATTGCCAAACTTCAGAGTTTTAACTATAAATTTTAAAACTTGACCAGATTTACAAATTATTTTTCTTAGATTTTCATGATTCATTCCTTTGCTTAGTTTTTATTGATGAAACTGTCTGTCTCTAGTATGTAGACAACAGATTCTTTCTGTCTAGATAATCTGGGAGATATTTAATTATTGTTATAGGCAGAATAATGAGTCCCCAAAGATATCCATGCTGTAATCAGTGGAACTTGTGACTATGTNAAAAAAAAAGAAAGGCAATTTACATTTGCAAAGAAAACCAGTGCTAACATGCCTCATAGTGTTGCATTACAAAACACTGTGTATTAACCACAAATGATTTTTCTCACCTAAACAGAAGGAGAAGACAAGATAAAATGATCTGTCAAGCAGATTTCTTTTCTATTTTGTTTCCACAAATCATTAGGAGAGATAAACTGTTAAATTAAGCTATTTACAATGCTAAAATTGTTCTATTTCTAAACTCAGAAATGCAAAGCACATCTTGAATAGCAGTGCCAATGTTTATAAAAGAAAATCAAGAAGTAGAAAAGTGCTTTCTTGAGGCTGTTCAGTGAGATGATGAAGAGGATGGGCTTTAGAGTTACACCAGCCAGTATCATAGCCACCAGCCACGTAAGGCTCTATAGATTAAAACTAATTAAAAGTAAGTGCAATTAAACATTTAGTTTCTCAGTCACACTAACCACATTTCAAATGTTCAAATGCCAAATGTGTATGATGATTACTAATTGAACTCTGCTGATATGAATACTTCTATCATCAGAGAATGTTCAATAAACTAGTGCTGCTCTAGAACATTTTCATCAACCTGGAAATTTCTATTTGCCAGAATTTAACCTGAGTTAGTCTCATTATATTAAAGTCCCAGCTCTATACTTTGATTGTATCGACTTTCTGTTGTTTAGTTTCCTCATCTTTTAAATGTTATTAAAAGTAGTAAAGCTTACCTCTAGGATGGCAGCGAGGATTAAACATAAGGCACTTAGAACTGTACTGTACAATGTGAACACTTGATAACTCTTG
>NW_007739558.1:19800-26584 GCF_000696425.1 Galeopterus variegatus | reverse complement strand
ATTTTAAAACTTGACCAGATTTACAAATTATTTTTCTTAGATTTTCATGATTCATTCCTTTGCTTAGTTTTTATTGATGAAACTGTCTGTCTCTAATATGTAGACAACAGATTCTTTCTGTCTAGATAATCTGGGAGATATTTAATTATTGTTACAGGCAGAATAATGAGTCCCCAAAGATATCCATGCTGTAATCAGTGGAACTTGTGACTATGTCATAAGCCAATATATATGAAGAGGCGATTAAGTTTACTGAATTTAAAATAGGGAAATTACCCTAGATTATCTGAATGGGCCTAATGCTGTCATGTTCTTAAAAGTAGAAGATGACAGTGATGCCAGACATGCAAGTTTTGGGGTTTTCCAAGGAAAGAATCCTGTCAGGAGGCCACAATAACTTCAAGCTCACACTGCAGAGCACAGAATCACATTCACACTCAGTTTATTGCAGAGAGAAAGTACACACAGAATAGTGTACAAATGACCTCATGATTGAGGATTGCCCTGTGAATTCTTAGGGAAGCGTTTAGATGTTGTTCTGGGATGGGGTGTTCCTCTGTCTTAACTTAGGGGAGAAATATCCAGAGAAAGGGGGAGAAAAAGATTTATTTTTGATGTTGTTGTTTTTCTCTTGAAGGTATAAATTCTAGGGGAAAAAAACAGGGTTTTTTGGGTTTTTTTGGTGGTTGTGGTTTTGTTTCCTGTTCAGAAAACCAAAGAGGTCTGAAGAAGATCAATGTGATTGATAGGGTTGTTAAGCTGCTGCTGCTGCTGTTTGTCTGCTCAGCCTGAATATCCATGAGCAGGCTCCCTGAGGCAAGTCCCTGTTCTATCCTGCCTGCCTCAAAGACCGATGCCTCAGTCGGTGAGATAAGGTGGAGGTAGAGGTTGGCAAGACTTAAAGCATAAGAGGAGCTCCATCGGCTGTTGTTGTCCTAGAAGACAGAAGAAGGGGCCATAAGCCAAGGCATGTAGAAGGCCTCTAACAGGTGGATATAACCCTCAGCTGGCAACCAGCAAGAAAACAGGAATCTCAATTCTGCAGCCACAAAAAACTGAATTCTGCCAACAAATAGAATGAGTAAGGAATCAGATTCTCCCCTAGAGCCTCCAGAAAGGAACTCGGCCCTGCTATCATCTTGATCTTACCCCAGTGAGACTGGTATAATTATTTTGACCTACAGAACTGTAAAATAAAGAACAATATATATATTATATTGTTTTAAGCTCTTAAATGTTTGATAATTTTTGTGGTGCAATAGAGAATTAATACAATCAAGATAATAGAAAATACATTTAAAATCTGACAAGATAAAAGCCTTAAACTTTTAAATATGTTATTGCTATGTTATCATGACAGCAGAATGTAAGGACTTATTAATTAAGATCCTCATGAAAATTTAACTTGATAAAAATATTCTGAAAGACCATTATATATATTTAATATTATGTAAGTCGAGAAAAAAGAATCTTCATTAATATTCCTTCTGATGAAAAAACTGAGTCACTCATAAGAAAGGTAAAACAATGCTTTAATGTGCATCACAACTTGATTCCAACTCTGCATATGGCAACTAAGCATATAAGAGGCATATGCCCAATATTTCATGATAACTAACTCCTAAGTAGAACAGAAATGACCCCCAGTTTTATCAGTTTATTTTTTCCCATTATTTTCTAAAGAGGTCCATTACATTTCAGTATGCATATAAAATTATTTCAATCAAGTCTAAAAATTAAAGCTTTCATGTTTTAGCTCTTGCAAGTAGTTATTTTACTTGTGTAAAAAAATACTGACATTGAAAAATTTTACATGGACATTAGGTACAAAATAATCTAAGCATTTGAATAAACCATATACTTCTCATTGCAGCTACATCAATTGGGCTGATGGCAAAAAGTTACTCTTATTTGTTCCTGTCTAGAGCCTTTAATTTGTTCTAATTCTTTATAATTGAAACTCTATTGAAAGATATTAATACAAGATAATGCTCTGGGCTTTTGCAAGTTTTGTGTACTCAAATGACTCTTCCTCATAGGGTAATGACATAAATATCATTAAAGTACTAGGGTTTCATTGGATGGGTTCCAGTGTCCCCTATGTGAAATACAGGGGGATGGGGCTAATATGGGATGTCACAGTCCAAATTCAGCAAAGTACGGAGGGATAAATACCACATGAACTCACCTATATGTGGGAGCTAAGAGAGAAAGAAGGAAGGAAAGAAAGACCACAGTGGCTCCAATAGGGTAATGACATAAATATCATTAAAGTACTAGGGTTTCATTGGATGGGTTCCAGTGTCCCCTATGTGAAATACAGGGGGATGGGGCTAATATGGGATGTCACAGTCCAAATTCAGCAAAGTACGGAGGGATAAATACCACATGAACTCACCTATATGTGGGAGCTAAGAGAGAAAGAAGGAAGGAAAGAAAGACCACAGTGGCTCCAGTCAAGATGGCGGAATAGATGGTCCCCAGTGTCACTCTTTCCCACAAATCAACCAATTTACAACTATAAAAAAGCAACAACAAACTAGCTGGGGCTGCTAGAGCTCAGGGAAAGAGGAGGAGAGACTAATGGAGTGAATGAAGGTGGGAGAAACCATGATGAGAGAAAGAAAGAAACTGCCCTGATCATTTCGTGCCATATCCACTTTAAAGCTGGAGCTGCTATGTGCATGGAGGAGGAGCTGGCAAAAGCCGTAGCTATGTCCTTTGGATAGAGTTGCTTGAAGTTGGCAGGGGAGAAGAGGGCCTTGGTGGCCCCCAGGCCAGCTTGGACCCACATAGGAATAAGGAGCCACAACGACTGAAGAAAAGGAGGGACTCAGAGGCTGGTGAGTCATTGCAAGGGACCAGTATACAGCCTGTCCCATGGGGAGTGTTTGCAGCAAGGACGGTGGGGGAAATGGGCCTACCAGGGGAACACTGGGGCACAGCAAGGACAGCTGATCTGCTCCCCAATCAGTGTAGGACCACTCAGAGGAGACTGGTCAGGCGGTGGGGGAAATGGGCCTACCAGGGGAACACTGGGGCACAGCAAGGACAGCTGATCTGCTCCCCAATCAGTGTAGGACCACTCAGAGGAGACTGGTCAGGCGGTGGGGGAAATGGGCCTACCAGGGGAACACTGGGGCACAGCAAGGACAGCTGATCTGCTCCCCAATCAGTGTAGGACCACTCAGAGGAGACTGGTCAGGCGGTGGGGGAAATGGGCCTACCAGGGGAACACTGGGGCACAGCAAGGACAGCTGATCTGCTCCCCAATCAGTGTAGGACCACTCAGAGGAGACTGGTCAGGCGGTGGGGGAAATGGGCCTACCAGGGGAACACTGGGGCACAGCAAGGACAGCTGATCTGCTCCCCAATCAGTGTAGGACCACTCAGAGGAGACTGGTCAGGCGGTGGGGGAAATGGGCCTACCAGGGGAACACTGGGGCACAGCAAGGACAGCTGATCTGCTCCCCAATCAGTGTAGGACCACTCAGAGGAGACTGGTCAGGCGGTGGGGGAAATGGGCCTACCAGGGGAACACTGGGGCACAGCAAGGACAGCTGATCTGCTCCCCAATCAGTGTAGGACCACTCAGAGGAGACTGGTCAGGCGGTGGGGGAAATGGGCCTACCAGGGGAACACTGGGGCACAGCAAGGACAGCTGATCTGCTCCCCAATCAGTGTAGGACCACTCAGAGGAGACTGGTCAGGCGGTGGGGGAAATGGGCCTACCAGGGGAACACTGGGGCACAGCAAGGACAGCTGATCTGCTCCCCAATCAGTGTAGGACCACTCAGAGGAGACTGGTCAGGCGGTGGGGGAAATGGGCCTACCAGGGGAACACTGGGGCACAGCAAGGACAGCTGATCTGCTCCCCAATCAGTGTAGGACCACTCAGAGGAGACTGGTCAGGATATGCTAGTAATAATGACTTGATCGACATATCTCAACGTTGAACCCCCCAAATATGTATAATCAACAATGACTCAATAAAAATTAAAAAAAAAAAAAAAAAAAAAAAAAAAGACCACAGCAGAGGTGTGCTGGACTTGCAGAGGGAGAGAAAATTCTTTGGGCTACAAAGTGGAGTGGGTGGGAAAGGGGGAGGGGAAGGGAGGTTGGGGCTAATTGGGTGGAGAACACGGGGTACAAATGCTGTTTTGTGGTAATGGGCATGCTGCCAGCATGAATTTGGCCTTCACATCTTGGGTCCGAGTGGTAACAATCAGCTTTTTATCTCATGAATATTCATAACCAATAAAAAATATATATATTAAAAAAAATCATTCACAGTTTTCTCCAGAAAGCTGAAAAAATTAAAAGTAAAAGAAAAAGAGTCAGAAGTCTATGCACTAATGAAATGAAGTCGCTCAGGATTAATATCTAAATTAGTGTTTGTACAGGAAGTCAAGTAAATGAAAAACAGAAGCAGATCTGTAACAACTAAAGAAAGACCCAAACTATTTAGGTCAGCTTATCAGACAAGTGTGAATCTCAACTCAGTCACTTGTTAGTCATGTGGCTCTGAGTCTCAGTTACTCATTTCCTTCATCCAGGGGACAGTAATAGTGCCTGCCTTGCTGGGTTGTTGTAGGGGATAAATGAGTAACTAGAAAATACTACATGGTCCTACCATGTAATATGTGCTAATTAGATGTTGGCATCCCCTGCTAGGGATCTTCTGCCACACGAGTGGGGGAAGAAGCATTTGGTGCTGTGTACATCTAAATGTTGACTTTTAGACCAGGAGTTCAGGAGCCCAGTACCTTGGTTTTCATTGTGTAATTTGTTCAAATATAGTCACTATGATATATTAATAAGTTGACCTTCACAAGAAAGCCATTATGATAAGCCTTTCTTATTCATTTCTTGCTGACATCTATAGCACAGTGACAATATCATATGACATGGAGACATTTAAGGCAGGGATGTGAATGTAGTGGTAAAGTGCTCATACCTCAGATTTGTTTGGGGGAAATACATGCAGCTTTAGGGGTTATGTCTTACAATAACCGTATTTACTGGATTTTATCCTTATCAAAATCAAGGGCACTTGATGTATTCATTAATCTATAAAGCCTTAGTGTAGACAATTTGGACAATTTCCATTAGGCTTTGGAAGTGGTAAGAATAACATGTGGACCACCATCACCTTGTCAGTAGACCCCAAGATGTAACCACTGATCTAAAGTCAACAGAAGCTGAAGAATAATTGAATCAGCTGAAGTTGAAAGGAAGAGGAGGCTCTCATTTTGCTCTGACTGCCTGGAGTAAAGAATGTGGCCCTCCACATTTGATGATTGTTCCAGTGACAAAGTGTGGCAATAAGTAATGGCTCAGAGCTGCTTCCTTCCTTGCCTTCAGAGCTGAAAGCATCCTGATTAAATTGAAGAACAATGCTGTGCTTTCATTACAATGGGGACTGCTCTTGCCAAAAGGGAATTTTCCCTAATTAATAAGGAAGTACTCCTTTCAAGTGCTACACGATGAGGTCATTGCAATGCACCTTTCTCAGCAAAGTGCTGTCCGCTTCTGAATACTGGATTTTGTAGCTGAGGTGGAGCGGCAGTTTAGTGTAATTGTTGAGATAATAGGCTTTGGAGTCAGAGCAACTTGCTATGAAATATTGGCTGTCAAATAGTTTTTTAGTAATCTTGAGCATGTTTTTTCACTTTTCTAAGCCTTGGTCTCCTCCTTTGCAAAAGTGAATATACCAATTCCTATCTCATAGAATTATTATTAGGATTAAATAAGGCAAGAATAGTACAGGACTTAGCACAGTGCTTAGAACATATTGGGTCCTTATTAAGTCATAGCTATTTCATCCCAACATTTTCATTTTTACTCTTTTCTTGATTCAGTAATGGAAAACATAATTTTCTCATGAAATATGTGCCCAAGAAAAAATGATTAAAAACATTCTTCATTATTCATCATGAGTCAAAGCCAAATACTTATTACTTCCTGCTTAGACCCCAAAATGTAGCTTCATAAAAACTGTAGCTTAAGTAGGGATGACGAATTAATTTTTTTTTCTCATGGAAAGTTGAGAAGGAATCTGAGGTGGCACCTAGATTCAATGAAATGAAACACCAAGATTAATAATGCTACCTACATGGGGAAAATAATTCACACTACCCAGCCTCGATCTCTGATTGAGAAAAATGAAGAGTTTCCCATCTTATTGGAATACAAGCAACTGAAAACTGGATGTGCTTAATACTAAGTTTATGTAGCTTATCTCTCTGATAATTGCCAAGTCACCAGTATTGGATCCTGCCCTTTTAATTTTGGGGAAATTACTTCTGATGATTGTTATGCATGGTGTAAATCAGGCCTGTGATTTTCAGTTTGAGAAATATTTTTAAAAACTGTTAAACAACACACCTTGAGTAATCAACCTTGTTAAAAGCTAACAAAATGATGATAACTTTACATTTGCTGTAGCATCTCAATATCAACCCTGCTTGGATTTGCAAAGTTTGGAAACTTAGCTTGTTCACATTTGATTTGCAAATTTGTTGTTTTCTCATCTCAGAATGCCAGAGTTCAATTAAGGTTAGGTAGGCCCAATAGATAAAAGTATAAAATTGGTATGTACTTATGTGCTTTTCCTTGTGAGAAATTAATTAATTGTTATAAGACAGATAAATTTCACATTTAAAAAAAGAAAGCTCTATTAGTAATTAATATACACAGATCGCCCATAATCCCATTCCATAGATATTCCCTATTGACGTAAATATATGCAACACAGAAAAATAGAAGAAAAAAAAAAAAAAAA
>NW_007739558.1:5862-18879 GCF_000696425.1 Galeopterus variegatus | reverse complement strand
ATTTGTTGTTTTCTCATCTCAGAATGCCAGAGTTCAATTAAGGTTAGGTAGGCCCAATAGATAAAAGTATAAAATTGGTATGTACTTATGTGCTTTTCCTTGTGAGAAATTAATTAATTGTTATAAGACAGATAAATTTCGCATTTAAAAAAAGAAAGCTCTATTAGTAATTAATATACCCAGATCACCCATAATCCCATTCCATAGATATTCCCTATTGACGTAAATATATGCAACACAGAAAAATAGAAGAAAAAAAAAAAAAAAACGGTAGAGGTCCATCTCCCCAGTTAGTTCTTTTCTTCAATAGTAAACATGTTTTAACAGTTTTTCTGCCCCCCCCCCCCAGGAATAAAATACAGAGGCACACGCACTTGTTTCTTAGCTACACAAGTATTAACACTATTGATACTCTTCCACAGTTTATTGCACAATCTTTTATTGTAAAAAACAAGAGATTTTCACAGTAAATAACTGTAAGAAATGCAGAAATGAGCTGGAACAAAGGATTTTCTTTCTCTTTCATGGGACACATTTGACTTTTTTTTTTCCCTCTGCTTCTGTCTGCTCCATTTTCCTGCTTTCCTCTGTCAACCCACTTTCTCTTTTTAAGCATAAAAAATGGAAGAAAATAGCTCTACCAGTCACAGCTATTAAGATTAATACTCAGCCCCTTGTTCAAATCCCTGATAGAAGATAATCTGTCTACTTTTGCCCCAACTACAGCTTGGCCCTTTTGACATTTCTCACTATTTGAAGTTCAATCTGCTGCCCGTCTCAGGGGTGGAGAGATTGTTAGGAAACAAAAAGTTTTTAAAAATGGGTATAGGCAGACTCCTCTTCCAACAAATCCACTTCTCTGTGCGTAGCAGCTTTTCTTCTTGCCCTTCAATTCCTTTCTGTGAACATGATCTTTCCTTCTATGTGCCATTATTTTAAAGTAGGTTTTCCATGGCTGGCCAGTTAGATCAGGTGGTTAGAGGACAGCCTCATAACACCAAGGTCATGGGTTCAGATCAGCCAGCCACCAAAAAAAAAATAAAAAATAAAAAAAAAAAGAACGAAATAGATTTTCTGTATTACGGTGTCTTTGCTTTTTCAATGTTTGTTTTAATCTCCTGTATTTGTAAAAATATAATTGTCCCTGATTATTCATTCTCAGAGTTCATTTTGTACTGTAATGTCAATTTCTTAAGAACTTTTTACTTTCTCCTTTTACATACACCACGCTCTTACATGCACGCGCGCACACACACACACACACACACACACACACAGGCATTACCACCGTGCTTCTCAGAGCAAAAGAACAATGAATAAACTGAAAATTCAAGTAGAGTTTAAGAAAATTATAATGCACATCATTGGTCATTGACAGAGGTAGGAGGGTGTGTGTGTATAATCTAATTTTAAAAAAAATCTTATTGTGCAGTTTTTCCAAAATCTACATTCTAGAGTTCCTCTCCCTCCAGATCTCAGTTTCTGCTAAATAAGGTTGAAAAGAGTAGAACTATGTTAGGTATGTTGGAGAATTATAACAGAAGAAAATCTATAATAAAGAAAAGTTATTAATGATGGCCTGAGGATCTACTTACAGCAAAAGTCCTTGAAGTATAAACCTGACCCCTGGATTCTGAGTCCCTTAAACAGTGACAGCCTTGACATACAGCTTGTGACTTGATTGGTTGTATTTCCAGGAAACACAGTATTAAAGAAGGGATATGAGCCATGACATAGCAATAAGTCACTAAAGCCTGAGGCTGAAGCTTCAATATGTAAATCTGTAAACTCTTTAATATGTCTAGATAATAAAACTAGAATTATACACAACGCAATCATTTGAAGTGGCTATTTTCGGACAGCTGAAGGACACTAAAGTTTATCTGAATTTGAAGCATATGCCTTGCCTGAGTCTGGTGGATTGGAACTGTCAGTAATTCATTGTGTAACAGATTGTTCAAATAGTCTTCCTAAAGGTTTCAGACACTGGAGGTTTTCTATGTATTTCTTGTAAATAGGCAACTTTCAAAATTATTACCTGAACATAATATATGTCAAATGCTCCTGACCTAAACTCCAGGCCTGATGGGACAGAGGAGCACGGAGCAATTACATGATCTCTCTGACATCTTCAAAGGTGCTGCATTCTGGAACTTTCATGCAGCTTCAGCAGAAACTGAGGACATAGATAAAAGCAATTTAGTTTCAAATTAAAATGGACCACCAACAAGCCCTGCAATAGAAATGCAAATTAGGGAAGTGATTTTTATTGGCTAATTTTGTAAATTTGCACATACTCTTCTACATTTGACTTAAATAATTTAAAAAATCAGATTCAGGTATACATATTTATAAATTTATATGTGTAGATTTTCTAAATTTTATTTGGGGCGCCATTTATTCATTCTGTTGGCAGTTAAGAATTACTTCTGTTTTTTCTCATTCTTTTAACTTTTAATTTTTTTAAGTGAACTTTTACTAAACATTCAGGATAAAATACAAGAAAGACACTCCCTAACTTTAAAGAGCAAACATTTTCATAGGGTAGACTGATGTTTACGCATGCACATATGTTTAAGTAAGAAACTGCTGCATCAATAATATTCACCAGGCTATATACACTGTGATATTAAAAGAAGTTAACAAAGAGTCCAGTATAGACACTGACCAACAAGAATGTAGATGCTGGTCCTGCAGCTAGAGAAGGACCTGGGTGCCCCCAGTTGTGCCAGGCATTGATTCTCTACTTGCTAGATTGTTGGAAAGGAGCAAAAAGTCTCATGAAGATAATTTAAGAGAGTTTAAGGTAATGGT
Organism: Galeopterus variegatus; assembly: GCF_000696425.1. NCBI lineage: Eukaryota > Metazoa > Chordata > Mammalia > Dermoptera > Cynocephalidae > Galeopterus > Galeopterus variegatus. The sequence goes on along the minus strand of NW_007739558.1, from coordinate 16,065 downwards.
TATTTAGTAACAGTATGGAACTAATTCAATATTTTAATGAAGAGTAAGATCATACCAGTGTATATGGTTTCTCTGTGTTGAAGAAATTGGTAACATTTGAATTAGGGTTCTCCCTGGGTATGTATGTCTGTGTGTGCATGTGTGTATCTAAGTTCATGTGCATATGTACATAGAAAATGGTTTGCTATGATAAATGAACAGCAAAAACAAAAGCATAATAGCTCTTAGTAGGACTCTGTCATATAGACTGTGCAAAAGAATGTCCAGATAGGAGGTGGAAGGGCTGACATGCAGTCCAATTAGCAGAGGCCAGTATGACAGAGATTTGGGGATTAATCCCTAGAGACAAGAGATTCATTCATAATTCCGTGATTAGGTTTACATTTTAGAGAGAGAACTTTGAAAATATAAAAAGTAAATTGATCTCATATGACTTTTTAAAATTCCAAAGTTATATGAAGTTAATTTAAAAGTTTGTGGATAAATAGAATTAAAAGATAATACTAATTTTTCCATGGTTTAAAGTACCCTCAAATCTTTTCTATTTTTTTTTCTTCTTTTTTATGTAACAGGATTCAGAAAAAAATGATGGAACAGGAAACCTACTACTTTTTTCTATAGTAAAGGGCAGAGATTTGTTTATAATTTGAATAATTCTCTTGCCAATTATCCCTATGTCCCTCATTCAAGAAAACCATGAACTTGAATCAACTCATTCATCCTTTTCCATTCCTACACCATGCTTCATAAACACTGCTGAATAAAACAGCTACACCTTTTAGTATTGGTGCATACTATAGTCTCTTTATTAGTTAGCTATTGCTGCAATAACCCTGCCTAACAAACCACCTTAAAACACAATTGCTTAGTAATTATTTATATTAATGTTCATGGCTTTACAAGCTGACTGCAAGTTGGCTAATCTAGGTGAGGACTCCACTGTAGGCTTGGCAGGCTCTGCTTCTGGCAGCAAGACAACTTAAGTATGTCTTCAGACTCTGAGTTGGGTTCAGAACCATTCCACAAGGTTCACCCTGTGTGGACCAGCTGCTACCCAAGTCTTGTTCTCAAAATGAAGGGCAGCAGCTCGACAGCCAAGTCAATGTGTAGTCAGGCCTCTGCTGGCCTCACATTTCCTAACATGTCATTATCTAAAGCAAAAGGACCCCACCAGCCAGGCCCATTATTAATGAGACCCTCTCCCACTCCCTTCTCCGCTCCTCTTCCTCTCCCCACTATCCTGGGAGGGTACTGCAATATTGCCTGCCTAAGGGTATTAGATGTTAACATTATTAAAACAGAATGAAAAATTGGTTAATAAATTGCAACCTATTACAATATCTATTCTTATTTGGAATGCCAAAACAGTCAAAAAATGTTATACTTTTCTATATATTTCTTTCCCATTCTCCATGGCTACTATTTCAAGCCTGGGTACTCTCCTAACACCTCTTGCCACATACTATTTCCTGTATCTATTTCAGCAGCCGAACTTCCTCTTATTCCCATCCTCCAAAAAAGATTAATTCAATTTCCTATCTCCAATCCTAAAATTAATCTAAGTCACTGCCATCTAATTTAAATCCTTTCTACTTTCTCATCTGACCCAAGTAAGAAGACATCCGCCTTCCACTGGGACTCCGGAGCCCTGTTCTTGTTGCCTCCTCTGAAATATTGCTCCATCAATTATCCCCTCTCTATTGTATTTGCAACTTCTCCTTTTGACTAATTCTTTCCAAACAGGGCTACATACCAAGTATGTTCTGCTAATTTATTACCCAAAAACAATTTTATGAGGTAGGAGCTATCATTATTAAGCAGAATGTCATTAAATATGTTTTAAAGATGAGCTGATTGGGGCATAGAGATGTAATTTGTTTATTAATGCTAAAATTCAGGAATGCTAATATTAATCTATAAATGCAATGCACTCCCACCAAACTCTCCTTGTTAGAAGACTGAGAAAAAAAAGAGGGAGGGAGGGGTGGAGAGAGAGAGAGAGAGAGAGAGAGAGTCGTCCTGAAATAAAACTCTTGAACTATTCAGGATAATATATGTTTTAAAAAAAAAATCGCTCATCCTAGTAAATATGAAAAAATACCATATATATTTGACAATTGGGAGTTGGGGAGAAGAAATACATTGTCTAACCAACTAACCAACTCAACAGAATATAGATTAAAAACTGAAAAAATGATGTATAGGGATTTAGTATATGATGGATGTGGCATTAAAATGATTAGATAATGAATTCATGTTCAGTACATGTTATTGGAATCTTAGGTTAACATTTGAAATAAAGTATATATAAAATATATGTGTAAACACATATGTACAATGTTCAATAAATAATATATGCTAAAGTAAATTAGAATAATGAAAATGTAAATAATTAACATTTAAATACTAAAATAAATTAGAATAATTTAAATTTGAGTTTAAAATTTAAAATTTAAATAAAATTTGTGACCATATATTTAAACTTTATATGTGTGGAGCCTCTAAACATGACAACAGAAGCAGAAACCATAAAAAATATAAGTTTAAACACAAAGGATAATATGGCAGTTCATATATGAGGAAACATCTTCCCACTTAAAACCCATATAAATACTGTATAGAAATTAGAAATATTTTTTCCAATGTATAGCTGAGCTAGCAAGAAAAGAATACAAATTCCAGGGGCCAAAACCAAGGAAGACACTGAAAAGGAAAATGTACTGTTGAAGCTGGGGCTTTGTCGATCTCTATGATGTAAAGGCTGATGTTTTAAAGAATGTTAAATGAGAAAACTTTGGGAATATAGGCAAAAAATTTGAACTGAAATCCTTCATAAAGCTGGAACACTTAACAGCTAAAACCTCAGTTAAAGAGTGTTCTGGAATAGCAAGCATAGACAGCATGAAAATGTGTATGTCTCAACATGTGTTCAGGTATCAACATCTTGATGTCTCATGATAATGGTGGACCCCTACTTACCTTCCCATAGTATTGATACAGAAAGTGCTGTTTCCCTGCAATCAGATTTCAGGACATAGCTCTGGTTTTCAAGCCACTCCCTGAGGTTTCAGACCATTCCTCTGTGTCCTCCTCAAAAGGAAAGCTACTGTTGCCAGTTAGACCTATTTTCAGCACAAATACAAGGAAAATGAGACCACAAGGGGCTGGCTTAAGCAAATCCAGTGGCTAGGCATGCTCAGTAGAGAAGGGTTATATAACCCTGGTAGATGAGTAACTTTCCACTAGAAGTGGTAGAGAGGACAGAATATTCTTGAATATGCTTGATGCATGTGATAGGGCTTGACCAATGAACATGCTCGAAGAAAACACCAACTAATCATGTGCCAGACTAATGTTACATAATTGAGAATCACCCCTTAATTGAATATTCATTAGATAGTGAAACTATAAAAGCCGAATCTCAGTAGAAGCCAGGGCTATTGCTCACTCTCTTGGACCCAGCCCACATTCTGTCTGTGGAATGTGTATTTCTTTCTTTTTGTAACAAATTTAGTTTCAGGAAGTGGCTGCTCTCTCTCTAGAGTCAGCCTGCATTCTCTGCTGAACATTGTTTGTATTTCCTGTTTTTGTGTTAAACTTGGGGTGGGTTCTGCTCTGTCTCTGGAGCTATTCCACACTCTCTCTGTGATCTGTATCTCTTGTTCATTATATTAAACCTGTTCTCATTTTCTACCGTGACTCTGCTTTTGAATTCTTTCGTGTGGTGGAGTCAAGAACCTAGTAAGAGGACAGGATGGTTGGTCCCAGAGGACCGGGTCCTAGACCCTACCTCCAACATCAGTATGTGTAAATGCTGTATGTATAAAACAGCGTTTGGGAAAATGCAAGTTGAGGAAATAAAAACGTTTCAGGTTGGTAACTGCATGGAAAAAGCAAGAGGAAATTCTTTCCATATATGTGCAGAAAACCCACTTTTCACAGAGTTCTCGTTACAAGTAAAAAAAAAAAAATCCAGCTAAACCTGAGGTGACAGTACAAAATTGCAACTTAAGAGAAAACAACAAACAGCAGCACTATAACTCCAAATAGTTAAGATATGGAATTATTAATATAATATGAATAGATTTTTAAAGGAAATGTTATTTATAGACAGGTTTATGCTTACAGAAAAATTATAAAAAGAGTAGAGTTTCAATATATTCCCCATCCATCCAGTTTTCCCTATTATTAACATCTTAGATTAGTACGATATGTTTGTTACAATTAACAAATGTATGTTGATATATTTTTGTTAGATAAAGTCCTTAATTTTGAAAATTAAGATTTTCTTAGTTTTTACCGAACATCATTTTCTTGTTCCAGGATATCATTCAGGATACCACATTACATTTAATAGGCATATCTTCTTAGGTTCCTCTTGACTGCAATAATTTCTCAGACTTTCCTTGTTTTTGATGACCTTGATGGTTTTGAGGAGTCCCAGTGACATATTTTATAGAATGTCCCTCAATTGGGATTAATAATTAGGATAGAGTTACGGGCTTTTGGGGAAAATAACACAACAGTGAAATGCCATTTTTTTCTTAATCACATCATATTAAGGGTAGGGACTACCAACCTGATATAACTCTTGCTGTTAACTGTGATCACCAGGCTGAGGCAGGATTTGTCAGGAAAAGTTACTCTTTTCCTCACCTTTCCATAGTGTGCTCTTTGGAAGGAAGTCATTAAGCACAGCCTATGCTTAAAAAAGTTATGCTCCATCTCCTTAAGGGGAAAGTATCTATATAAATAATTTGTATTTCTTCTACACATACAGCATTAGCTTTCTCAGATTGGCTTTTTCATTTAGAAACATGCATTTAAGATTCATTCATGTCTCCTTATGTCTTGATCACTCATTTTTTATTGCTGAAAATTATTCCATAGTATAATTGTACCACCATTTATTCACCCATTCACCTATTAAAAGATTACTGGTTGTTTACAGGTTTAGGAATTATGAATGAAGCTGGAATAATCAGTCATTTACTTGAAGGTTTCATGTGAACATAAGTTTTCAAATTAGTTGAATAAATACCTAAGCATATGATAGCTGGACAGTATTGTAAGGTTATATGTAGCTTGGTAAGAAATTGTCAACATGTCTTCCAAAGTGGATGTTACCATTTTAAATTATCATCAGTAATAAAAGAGAGTTTATGGTGTTGTACATCATTACCAACCACTAGAATTGTCTGGTTTTGTTTTGTATTTTAGCCATTCTAATAGATGTATAGTAGTATGCATTGTTCTTTTGATTGTAGTTCCCTAATGACAAATGATGTTAAGTATCTTTTCATGCTTATTTTCCATCTCCATTCTTTCTTGGTGAGGTGTACAGCTATTTATCCATTTCCGAATGGGGCTTCTGTTTTTCTTAATATTGAGATTTTAGATTTCATTGTGTTTTGGACAAGAGTTCTTAATTAGATATATGTTTTTAAAATATTTTTTTTATTCTGTGGCTTGTCTTTTCATTCTTTAACAATGTCTTTAGTGGAGCAAAAGTTTTTAAATTCAATAAAGTGCAACATATAAATTTTTCTTGTGAATGAGTTGTGGTTTTGGTGTTCTATCTAAAGACTCATCACCAAACTCAGTATATCTTAGATATTCTCCTATGATTTCTCTCATAGGAGGTTTTATAGTGGTTGTGCTTTTATAGAGATCTATCTAAAGACTCATCACCAAACTCAGTATATCTTAGATATTCTCCTATGATTTCTCTCAGAGGTTTTATAGTGGTTGTGCTTCATATTTAGATCTTTGAAACATTTTGAATTAACTTATGTATGTGAAAGGTGTACAGTCTGTGTTTCATTCATTTATTGAACATGAACATATAATTTTCCAGCATCCATCTTTTTATTGAAAAGGTTGTGTCTTCTCCATTGAATTGCCTTTGCTTCTTTTTCATTTGACTATATTTGTGTAGCCTATTTCTGGGCGATCTTTTCTGTTCCATTGACTTATCTATTTATTCTTTTACTTAAACAACTATGAATTGATTTCTGTGGCTTTACAGTAAATCTTTAAGTCAGGTAATTCAGTCCTCCAACTTTATACTTCAGTATTTTGTTAGCTCTGCTGGATTTTTGCCTTTTCATGAGAACTGTAGAATTATTTTGAAAAAATGGCTTGCTGGGATTTTGATTGGGAAAGCATGAACTCTACATAGTAAATCGGGAACAAGTGACATTTTAACAATATTGAATCTTCTAACCCATGCATGCAGACTATCTCTCCATTTATTTATATTATCTTTAATTGTTTTCATCAGGGTTTTGTGATTTTTCTGCTTAGAGCTCTTGCACATATTTTATTAAATTTACACCTAATTATTTATTTATTTATAGTCCTTTTATAAATGGCCTTCTGTTTTTTTTTTATTTCAAATTCAAATTTTTATTGCTAATATATAGGAAATCAGTTGACCTTTTAAAATTAATATTGTGTCCTGCAGTGTCACCATAATTGCTTATTGGTTCCAGAAGCTTTTTCGTCTGATCTTTGGAATTTCCTATATAGAAATCATCAGGTCATCAAACAGATAATTTTGTTTCTCCCTTCCCATAGTGTATATCTTTTATTTTCTTCTCTTATCTTAATTTACTAACTATGATTTTCAAACTGATGTTGAAAACGTGTGATAACAGAGGACATTCTTGTATTGTTCCTGATCTTTGTGGAAAATTGTCCAGTTTAAGTGTGCTTACTGTAGGTCTTTTGATGTTTGTTATCCCATTGAGAAAGTTTGCCTCTATTGCTATTCTTAGTTTCCTGAGTGTTTTTTAAATCATAAATAAGTGTTGAATTTTGTCAAATATTTTTTCTGCATCTACTGAGATTAGCATATGATTATCTTTACTTCATTGATATGGTAGATTATATTGATTGGTTTTCAAATTTTGGTCTGGCTAGTTATAGTTGTAATAAACCTCACTTTGTCATTATATATTTCTTTTTTTGCATTGTTGGATTTAATTTGCTAATATTTTGTTAAGTTTTTATTTTTATCTATTTTTATGAGAGATATGGATATGTGCTTTTCCTTGCTATAATGGCTTTATCTGAGTTAGCTATTACAGTAACGCTGGCCTCATGGAATGAGTTAGGAAGTATTCCGTCTGCTTCTATTTTCTGCAAGTTATTGTGGAAAATTGATATCATTTCTGCCTTATACGTTTGATAGAACTCAGCAGTGAAACTGTCAAGGTCCAATGCTTTGTTGGTTGAAAATGTACTAAATATTAATTTGATTTTTTATAGATATATACCATTTAGAATTTTTAATTCTCTCATGTATTTTGGTAGAATGTGTCTTTGCTGGAATTGGTCTATTTTTTCTAAGTTATCAAATTGGTCAACCTTGAGTTGTTCATAGTTTCCCTTTATTATCCTTTTAATGTCCATGTTACCAGTGCTGATTCTATCTTTCACTTCTGATGTTGGTAATTTGTGTCTTCTGTCTTGTTTTCTTGGTCAACCTGGGTAACCCGGCTAAAGATTTGTCAATTTTATTGATCTTTTCAAAGAAACAGATTTTGATTACATAGATTTTCTCAATTATTTTCATGTCATCAACTTCATTGAACTTTTTGCTTTAATATTCATCATTTGTTTTATTTCTTTGCTTTTGGATTAAATTATTCTTATTTCTCTGGTTTTCTAGGGTGGAAACTTAGATGATTGATTTTAGATTTTCCTTCTTTTTTAACATATGCACTTAATACTATAAAATTCCCTCTAAGCACTGCCTTTATTGCATCTAACAAATTTTGATACTATATCTTTATTTTCATGTAGTTCAGAATATTTTTAATTTCTCTTTAGGTTTTTCTTTGACCTTTATACCATGTAGAAGGTCTTTTTAAAATATACAATCTGCAAATATTTGTGTATTTTCCAGCTATCTTTCTGTAATGAACAGAAGACATACTTTGTATAATTTCTATTTTTTTAAACTTGTTAAGCTGTGTTTTCTGACACAGAATGTCATCTATCTCGGTGAATATTTCATATGAGTTTGAAAAGAATGTGTGTTCTGCTATTGTTGGATGCAGTATTCTATAATTGTCAATTACTTCAAGTTGTCTGATATTACTGTTCAGGTCAATCACATCTTTACTGATTTTCTGCCTGCTTGATTTATCAATTATTGAAAGAGGGCTGTTGAAATTTGCAAATAAACTAATGGATGTGTTTATGTCACCTTACACTTCTATCAGTGTTTGCCTCTAGTATTTTGACAATCTATTGTGTGGTACATAAATATTAAAGGGTGTTATGTCATGTTATATAACTGATCCTTTAATAATTATGTAGTGACCTGTTTTGTCGTTGATTCTTCCCCCTTGTTCTGAATTCTACTTTGTTTGAAATCAATGGCTTTCCAAACTTTCTTTTGATTAGTAGCAGTATGGTATGACTATCTTTTTTTCTTTACTTTTAATATATGTGCATCTTTACATTTTAACTGGGTTTCTTTTAGACAACATATAGTTTCACCTGGTTTTCTTATTCATTTTTAAAAGTTCTGTTTTTAATTGTTTTATGTATATCATTCAATACATATCAATTTAGCTTCTTTCCTACCATATCAAATTAGCTTCTTTAAGAAATATTTTTAGTGGTTGCATAACTGTTTGCACTATACATTTTTAACTAACCTAAGTCCAGCTTTAAATAACACTATACCACTTCACGTGTAGTACACAAAATTATAAGGGACTATTTCTAACTTCTCCCTCCTTTATTTAAGGCATTGTTACCATTTCTTTCACTTGTCCATGTTATAAAATATCCAATACATTGTTACCATAATTATTTTAAATAGTTATCTTTAGATCATTTAGGAATAAATGATCTAAAGATCATTTGATTAACCTGAAATGCTTTCTGATGCTTTTGTTTAAAGAGATCTAAAGTTCTGACCTATATCATGTTCCTTGAATTCTGATCTATATCATGTTCCTTCTCTCGGAATAACGTCTTTTACCATTTTTTTATAAGGCAGTTCTGCTGCTAGTAAATTCCCTCATTTTTTGTTTAATAGACAAAGACTTTATTTCTCTTTCAATTATTTTTTATTGAGGTAAAATTCACATAATAGAAAGCTTACAATTTAAACTGTTTTAAAGGTTACAATTCAATGGCTTTTAGTACTTTTACAATATCGTGCAATTATTACCTGTAAATAGTTTAGAACATTTTTGATTCAAAAAGAAATATTTGTACTTTGTAAGCAGTGTATAATCATTTTCACATTTTCTTAGCCTCTGGTAACCACTAATCTGCTTTCTGTCTCTACTGGTTTGTCTATTCTAGATTTTTGTATTAATGGAATCATACAACATGTGGCCTTTTGTGTCTGTCTTCTTTCAATTGGCATAAACATAATGTCTCAAGTTTCTCTGTAATGTAGGATGTATCAGTACTTCATTCACTTATGTGGCCAAAGAACATTCCATTCCATAGAAATAACACATTTTGTTTATGCTTTCATCAGTTAGGATAGTTTATATATTTTTGGCTGTGCTAAATACTGTTGCTATGAATATTTGTGTGCAAGATTTTTGTTTCAGTTCTAATGGCTTCCACTTGTCATTTACTTCTTTTTTTTTTTTCCTTTTTGTCTTTTTTCGTGACCGGCAACGGATCGCAACTCTCGGTGTTGCTCCCACTCCTCGCTCAGCCAGTGAGCGGCCGGTCTGTATGTGGGATCCGAACCCTCGGCGGGAGCGCTGCCACACTTCCCAAGCGGCGCACTGTAGCAGTGTGCCACCGGGCCAGCCCTACTTGTTTTCAATTCTTCAGGGCATAAACCAGGATTGGAACTGCTGGGTCACATAGTAATCCTATGTTTAACTTTTTGAGGAACCACCAAACTGTTTTCAAATCTATGGTCAAGTCCAAAGTCATGGAGATTTACTCCTATGTTTCTTCCCCAATTTTTATAGTTTTATCCCTTAAATTTAGGTTTTTGATTCATTTTATGTTCATTTTCGTATATGTCTGAAGGAAGGTTACACCTTCATTTTTTTGCATTTGTATGTATATCAGCACCATTTGTTGAAGAGATAATTTTTTTCCATATTAAATATTCTTGACACCCTTGTCAAAAATTAAGTGACCATAGACGAGTGTTTTTTCCCAGACTCTCAAGTACATTTAATGTGTATATATATATATATATATATA
>NW_007739558.1:0-5559 GCF_000696425.1 Galeopterus variegatus | reverse complement strand
TAATTTCTTGGACACAAAGGTCATTCAGGAGCATGTTATTTAATTTCCATGTATTTTTATATTTTCCAGAGTTTTGCTTGCTGTTGATTTCTATTTTTAATCTGTTGTGTTCTAAAAAGATACTTGAAATGATCTCAATGTTTTAAAATTTTTGGAGAATTGCTTTGTGACCTAACATGTGGTCTATCTTGGAGAATGTTTCATGTGCTGATCAGAAGAATGGACATTTTATAGTTGTTGAATAAAACGTTCTGTATATATCCACCACATCCAACTGGTCTAAAGTGTAGTTTAAATTCTGTGTTTCTTTGTTGATTTGTTGCCTAGATGATCTGTCCAATGCCGAGAGAAGGGTGTTCAGGTCCCCAACTATTACCTTATTGTAGCTTTTCTCTTTCTTTAGATCTGGTAGTGTTTGCTTCATATATCTGGGTGCTCTAGTGTTAGGTGCATTATGATTGCCATGTCTTCTTGTGGATAGATCCCTTTATCATTATATAATGGCCTTCTTTGACTCTTTTTATGGTTTGGTTTGAAGTCTATTTTATCTGATATAAGAATAGTGATAGAGTTTGGATGTGTTGTCCCAACCAAAACTCATGTGGAAATTTGATCCCCAATGTGACAGTGCTAGAAACTGACTTACTCATGGGGCTGGATCCCTCATGAATGGGTTAATGCTCTCCCTGGGGGAGGGGAGATAAATGAGTAATGAGTGAGTTCTTGCTCTATTAGTTCCCGTGAGAGCTTGTTGTTTAAAAGACCCTGGCACTATCTCTCTCTCTCTCTCTCTTGCTTCCTCTCGCCGTGTGATCTGCTTGTATCCATTAGCTGTCTGCCACTTTCCGCCATGAGTAGAAGCAGCCTGAGGCCCATGCCAGATGCAGCTGTCCCAGAATCATAAGCCAAATAAACCTCTCTTCTTTATAAATTACCCAGTCTCAGGTAATTCTATTATAGCAACATAAAATTGACTAAAACAAATAGCTACTCCTGCTCATTTTTGGTTGCCATTTAAGTTATATATCTTTTTCCATTCCTTCTCTATTATTTTGTGTGGGTCTTTATACATGAGGTGAGTCTCTTGAAGACAATATACAGTTGGGTCTAGCTTTTCAGTCCAATCAGTCAGTCTGTGTCTTTCCAGTGGGGAATTTAACCCACCAGTCTCACTGCTAGATATATATCCAGAGGAATGGGAATCATCGTGTCAAAAGGATACCTGCACTCCCATGTTAACAACAGCTCTATTTACAATAGCCAAGATATAGAATCAACCTAAATGTCCATCAACTGGTGACTGGATAAGGAAAATGTGGTATCTATACACAATGGAATACTACTCTGCCATAAAAAAGAGTGAAATACTGCCATTCACAGCAACATGAATGAGCTTAGTGAAAATTATATTAAGTGAAAAAAGCACAGAAAGAGAAATGCCATATATCCTCATTTATAACTGGAGCTAAAAAAATAAACAAATAATTTTTAAAAGAGAAATATACAACAGTCATAATAATTCATTGAACTTTCAAAAGGAGAAAACAGATTTGGGGCTACCAGAGGTGGGAAAGGAGGAGGGAGAGGCAGGTTATTGAGAAATTGGTAAAGGACCACAAAAAGTGATTACATTGTGTAATGCTGAATATACTAGTTATCCTGATTTCAGCATCACATATTGCACACAATATTGATATTCAACACTGTGCCCCACAGATATATACAAGCAAATGTGTTTCAATAAAACAATAAATTTTTAGAAATAATACGATAAACCAGAAAAAGACATTTAAATTTCTGATGGAGAATTGAGTAAATCTTGATCACTTTGACAAGTACAGCATCTTAACAAAACTAAGTTTTCCTCTGTCAGCACCAAATGTCTTTCCATTTATTTAGTCTTCCTTTTTCTTATTTCTTTTAAAATTTTTTTATGAGCAATGTTTTATAGTCTGAAACTTCCTTGGTTAAATTTTTACCTGTTTCTCATTATTTTTAAGCTTATTCTAAATTAAATTGTTTTTTTTTCTTAATTCCTTTGAAGATAATTTATTGATAGTGTATAGAAATAAAACTTACTTTTGCATGTTAACAATGCACCCTCCAACTTTGCTGAATTCATTTACTAGTCTTAATAGTTTTGTGAGGAATTTTTGTATTAAGTCATGTCATTTGTGAGTATAGATAATTTTACTTCTTTCTTTTTTTTTCCTATATGAGTGCATTTACTTCTCTTTCTTGCTTAAGTCCTATGGCTAGAACTTCCAGTATAACATTAAGTAGAGCTGGGAAAGGGCGCATTTTTATCTCATTCCTCATCATAGTGGAAATCTTTCAGTTCATCATTTAGTATGATGTTAGACATGGGTTTTTCATAAATGCACTTTCTGATGCTGAGAAAGTTGTTTTCTATTCATAGTTTATTTAGTGGTCTTCATTATGAGAAAGCTCTTGATTTTGTCAAATACCTTTGCAGCATCAACTGAGATAATGGTTTCCACCCTTCGTTCTATTAATGTAATGTTTTACATTGATGGTTTTAAATGTTAACTTATCCTTACATTCCTGACCTAAGTCCTACTCGGTCATGTTGCATAAGCTTTTTAATATGTTGCTGAATTTAGTTTGCTAGCATTTTGCTGAGGATATTTTCATGTATAATCATAAGGGATATTTGCTCCTTTCTTGGATCTTTATCTGGCTTTAGTGTCACATTAATGCTGGATTAAGAGAATGAATTCGAAAGTATTTTCTGCGCTTCTGTTTTGGGGAAGAGTTCGAAGGGACTGGTGTCAATTTTTCTTTAAATATTTGATAGAATTTACCAAACAATTCTTCTGGTTGTGGACTTTGTTTTGTTGGGATGTTTTCAATTACTATTCAGTCTAATTCCTTTAGGTCTATTCAGGTTTTCTATTTTTTCTTGAGTCAGTTCTGGTAGTCTGTATTTCTAGGGAATTTTTCATTTCACCAGGTTATCAATTTGTTGGCATTCAATTGTTCTTAGTATTTTCTAATAATCCTTTGTATTTCTTCATGTTCAGTAATAATGCCAACACTTTAATTTCTAATTTCATTAATTAAAGTCTTCTCTTTTTTCTTGTTAAGTCCTGATAAAGTTTGAGCAATGTGTAGATCTTTCCAGAGAATCCACTTTTGATTTTTTGGTGGTCCTGTTGTGTTTCATGCTCTATTGTATTTTCATCTGCTCTCTTTTATTTATTTCCTTCCTTCCGTTAGCTTTGGGAGTATGCTTTTCTCTTTTTTTTGTTCCTAAAGATATAAAGTTAGGTTACTGAATGAGATCTTTTTTCTTTTTTAATATAAGTACTTGTATTAGTCTGTTTCTGTTGCTTATAACAAAATATGTGGAACTGGGTAATGTATAAGAAAGTGAGATTTATTGCTTACAGTTTCTGAGGCTGGGAATTCCAAAGTCCAAGGAATATATCTGATTTTGGCAACAGTGACCCAGGGGTCTCAAATTACAGGATGATGGAAACAGAGAGACACTAACCTCCTCATGTGCTATTCTTTTAAAGCCCTCAGAACCACACCCACATGGTCCTACGATGTGATCACTTCTTGAAGGCCCGCCTTTCAATTACATAATAGGATCTCCCAAACTCAACAGTTACACTGGGGATTTAAGCTTCAATGAGGTTTTGGGGCATCCAGTATACAACAGTACTTTTAGTTATAAATTTCTTTCCGCACACTGCTCTTACTGCATCCCATAAGTTTTGATATGTTATGTTTTGTTTTCATTTTTTTCAGAGTGTTTTCTAGTGCTTTTTTGGACTTGCAATCTTTGACCTATTGGTTATTTAAGACTGTGTTGTGTAATTTCTACATATTTGTAAAATTTTCACATTACCTTCCCTTATTTGTTTGTAGTGTTTCTGCCTGTTGGTTTAGTGACTTTTCTGAAATAATTGTGTAAAGTATGCATGGCTTGTTATATAGAGCCACTGAATTCTTTATTCTATTCATTTATTGGTCAACTAGTGATTTGGAAACAAATTCCTTAAACACATAAAGCCAAACCAAATAAATAAATAAACAAATAAATAAACTCTCCCAGATTGTCTCTGCATTGGGGCACTCCCAGGAAGTTTACAACTGTGCTTTGGCTTTCATTTCCTACTTGTGTGAACACTGAAAGTCAGCAAATGTTGAGAAATTATGATTTTTTTCTTGATATTTCTGAGCATTCACTTACCTTTGGACAAACATATGGCTTTCTAGAGTCTCTGGAATATACAGAAGTTTATTAATACCCTTATTCCCCCATGTATCTCCTTCTCTAGCCTCTTCCTTCCCAGGCTTGCAGTCTGTTTATTGTTCACATCAACTTTTATGTCTTGTCCCAGATCACAGTATGTAATACACTTACCTTTAAATGCTATTGACAAATGACATGTGGTAATCTGCCTCAGACCTGGAGTAGTTCTGATGCAGAAGAAACAAAGCCAAGCCCTCAGCTGATTTCTCAGGGTGCTAACAGATAGTCAAAATACACAAACACAATTCTTTATAGAATAAAGTCTGTATTGCTTCCTCCAGTACTAGCAACCTGTACCAGGGATGCAGGCTGCTGACTTCAAGGTTCTTGCCCAGCTGGGGGTGGGTAGTGGTAACAAGATAAGTTGAAATGCCTAAGAGTCCTCTTACTAAAATACAGCATTTTTATTTTTACAACAGTTCTGCTGGTTGTTGTACTTTAAAAAAAAATCAGATTCCAGAGTTCTGACAAAATACAGTTTATGCCAACTTAGTTTTTGATTACAGAGAGTGAACATTTTTGGAGTAATCTATACTGCCATTTTTGCTAATGTCCTCTCTACATTTGAAGTATATTTTTGATGGATATAAATTCCTAGATTGATTTTTTTCCCAGCACTTTAAATATTTTACTCCATGCTCCTTGCTCACGTGGTTTTTGATGAGAAGTCCCCTGTAATTCTTATGATTCTTATCCTTGCTTCTCTACAGATAAGGTTCTCTCTCTCTCTCTCTCTCTCTCTCTCTCTCTCTCTCACACACACACACACACACACACACACACATGCATGCTTCTGTTAAGATTTTCTCTTTGCCTTGGTTTTCTGCAATTTGAATATGATATGCCTAGGTACAGATTTTTGGTATTCATCCTGCCTGATGTTCTCTGAGCTTACTGGACCTGTGGTTTGGTGTCATCAGTAATTTTGAAAAACCCTGGCATTATAACTTCAAATATTTCTTCTCTCCATCTCCTTTTGCTATTCCAATCATGTATATGTTGTACTTTTTGAAATTGTCTCATAATTCTTTATTATTCTATCCTGTTTTTTTTTTTTTTTTTTTTTTTTTTTTTTTTTTTTTTTTTTTTGGGGGGGGGGTTCTTTAAAATTCATTTTTCTTTTGCATTTCAGTTTGATAATTTATTTTTTGACCTATATTCTAACTCACTGACTTTTCTAGACAATCTCTAGTCTATTTATGAGCCCATCATAGGCATCCTTCAGTTCTACTGTAGTGTTTTTGATATTTAACATTTTCTTCTGATTTTTGATT
>NW_007739557.1:35187-35548 GCF_000696425.1 Galeopterus variegatus | reverse complement strand
GTGGTGGCTTTGTAATGTGTTAGCCCAGCTATGTCAGTTTGTGATTCTCAGAAGACCGTGCCCTGGATGTTTCTGGTAGCACAATATCCTCAAAGTTCATCTATGTTGTATCATGTGTGAGAATTTCCTTCCTTAGTAAGGCTGAATAATATTTCATTGTACGTTCTTCCCACATTTCACCGTCCATTCATCTGTTAGTGGGCATTTGGGCTGCTTCCACCTCTCGGCTGTTGTGAATAACGCTGCTCTGACCATGGCTGTACAACTTTGATTGATTTTCTAATGTTAAACCAGCCTTGCATTCCTGGGATAGAGCCAACTTGGTCATCATGTATAATCTTCTTTTACATTATGTACTTTA
>NW_007739557.1:32623-33234 GCF_000696425.1 Galeopterus variegatus | reverse complement strand
GGCCTTGAAGTCTTTCCCTGGAACCTGGCATGCCAATCCCTTTCTGGACAGGGAGGCTCTGGTAGTTTTTTCAAAATTTGATAAAACCCAAATTTTGCCTGGGACAAATTCCAAAAATACAAACATTATTCAAATTTACTTTTTATTTCTCTGAGCCCTCAAAGTCCAAAAGCATTGCTTAATAATCTGTCAGTATTCTCACACTGCATTACATGATCTCTCCCCGAGGCAAAGGTCATAGTCTACTCTTGTCTGGAAACCACGCAAGTAGGTGTCTCAGCAAATGTTGCTCATTTATCATTGCTTTTCTGAGTTAATCATTGGCAGTGAGTGTAAATTTTTAAGAATGGGGGAATACACACCCTCTCATGGGGCAGGTGTTGTACCTGTTCTTCTTCCACTTACTGGATCAAACGGATTTAGGATCCAAGCAGTGGGATTGCCCTGGGCCACAGGTACATGATGGCTCCTGCAATTGTGACCGGCCCCCTTCCTCTGTGTTTATGTCTGCTTCTGACAGGTGGCCTGGCCGAGGCAGGCAAGCTGCTGGTGGTACCCATGGATGGGAGCCACTGGTTTTCTATGCGTTTAGTTGTGGAGAAACTCATGCA
>NW_007739557.1:30156-30978 GCF_000696425.1 Galeopterus variegatus | reverse complement strand
TCATAGACCAATACACAACAGATGTGGCTCGCTCTTTTAACAATTGCATAAAAGTCTTTTCTTTGGATGCACTATTGTTTTTCCACTAACCAGTATGGCTTTTTCCACCTTTTGCTTTTATGAACAAGAGTGTATTAACATTCTTAGATAGTTCTTCACTTTCATGTATTTCCATATTCTTGCTGTTATCTCAGTAGGCCAGAGTCCCAGGAGTAGAGTTGCTGGCTTAGATGATATGCACATAGTAGATATTAATAAATTTGACAAGTTGCTGTTAAAATGTACATCCTCACACTTTGGTCCTCAGTGGATGCGAGTTCTAGATTTTCCATACGCTACCCCCCTCCAGATGTTGTCGAACTTTGAAATTTTAGTTTTCTGGGCAAAAATTCCACATTGCTGCTTCAATTTTTAGTTTCTATTTTCTATCTATGAAAATATGAGAAGACATAATTCACCAGAGAGGAAGTTCAAATGGCCAATATATCAATATATATATTTTAGGCCTGTTGCATTTCCTCTTATGAATTACATGTTCACATTCTTTAACCATTTTTTAATAGGGCTATTTGTGTTTTTATAACTAATTGGTATAATCCTTTGAGTATTAGGAATGTTAACAGTTAGCTTTTTACACGTGCTGCAAATCTTTCTTCCTTGGCTGTTCTTCCTGTCTTGTCATACAGGATTTTCAGTTTTGGGTAGTCAAATTGGTGAACTGTTTCTTTAATGGTTTCTGGATTTCAACTTCTTTAGGTCTTTCAAGCCTGAAATATATAAACTTTTTCTCCATATTATGTTTTAATGTTTTTAGCTTTTTTT
>NW_007739557.1:27816-28389 GCF_000696425.1 Galeopterus variegatus | reverse complement strand
CCTTCTGCGAGCTTTGCATTTCGTTTTGTTTGCTTCCTGGAAGATTGCCATTTCATTGTTATACAACGGTCTTTTTTTTATCTCTACTGACAATTTTTCTTTTATATCGTGTTTTATCTGGTATTCATATATCCACTGCGGCTTGTTTAATGGTTACTATTTTGTGATATAGCTTTTTCTGTCATTTTTACTTTGTAAAATGTATTTTTTGAATCTAAATTTTTGTGTATTTGAATCTCAAATGTGTCTTGTTTAGACAGGGGATAGTTAGATCGTGTTTTTTATCCAGTCTGACAATCTCTGTCTTTTAATTTGGTTGTCTAGTCCACTTGCATTTAATGTTATTATTGATTTTGATGAAATTATTTACTGTTTTCCTTACTCTGTTCTATATCTGGAGTCTTCTTTTCATTCCTCTGTTCTTCCTTCACTAGTTTCTTTTCTATTAAATGACTGTTTTCTAGAGTAAGATTTTAATTCCTTTAATAATATTTCCACTATTTTTAAAAGTTACTTTCTGAGTGGTTATTCTAGGCCTTACCATATACATTTGAACTTAGTAGTATCTAAATC
>NW_007739557.1:20252-22393 GCF_000696425.1 Galeopterus variegatus | reverse complement strand
GTTGCTTTTCTCTATTGTTTTTCAATTCTCTATGGTTAATTTCCTGTGTACTCTATTCGTCCGTTCCTTCTGCGAGCTTTGCATTTCGTTTTGTTTGCTTCCTGGAAGATTGCCATTTCATTGTTATACAACGGTCTTTTTTTTATCTCTACTGACAATTTTTCTTTTATATCGTGTTTTATCTGGTATTCATATATCCACTGCGGCTTGTTNAACTTCAAATTACAAATTTGATTTCTATTTAAAGTTATAGGTTACTTCTCTTCAGGTTATTTATTTGTTCTAACGCAAACCATGGTAACTCCTGTCTTTTAAGGAATTCATCCATTTCGTCAGTTGTGAAATTTATTGGCGTAAACTTGTTAATGTTATTGTCTTACTGTCACTTTTATATCTGTAGAATCTGAAGTGATACTGCGTCTCTCATTTCTGATATTGGTGATTTCTTTCCTTTTTTTCCTGATCAGTTTGGCTAGAGCTTTATCACGTGAATTGATCTTCCCCAAGAACCAGCTTTTGGTTCCATTGATTTCCTCTACCTTTTCTCTAGTTTCTATTTCATTGATTTCTACTTGAAGTAAGGCTCTTGGACAGGTAGATCACTCACTGCCATTTTGAAATTTCAAAGAAAACCAGCTGAATGTACCGTGGTTATCAAGGTGAATGGTGATTAAGCAGTTATCTAGTGGTAGTTAAGGTGTTGGAGAGTGGGCCATCTTGTGTTCCTAACAAGGATTATGCCCCTAGGTTGACTGTGGAATCCTTCACTGAATGCTCCTCAGCCTGTGACCTGACCTGCACCACTGGGCTCACCCATGAAGGAATCTAGAAAACCTGCATAGTGTAATTCAGTCCAATGTCACAAATGTTCCTTGTGTACTTTCTGTGTGTAAGGAATAGTGTGGATATTGTGGAAGGAGGGTGAAAACATGAGGACGACACATTCCGCCAACCTTAAGGAGAGCTCAGGAGAGTGTGGGGACAAATATGCAGATTCGTGGAGGAGGGCACAGGCAGACCGGGCGAACCCCAGCAGAGGTGTGAACCCCTGTTTAGAATGTGGAGTCACAGAGGAGAGGGAGATGTCTGTGCAGAGTGCTCTGGCAAGCATCGGGCAGGTGACAACCCTCTCCATGCAGTGTGTGTAGGGAAAGCTACTTAAAGTACTGTAGATGACAGTAACATGTCATGAAACCCCTGCAGTGTTCCATGTAGGTGGATTGTCAATCTTATTTCAACAATTCAGAGGATTCAGACATGAAACAAGAATCCTGTGGAAATGGAACAGACAAGCATCAACGCCTGTACATGGAAGAGACTCTTGTCAACAGCAACCCACTGCCAGGGGAGAGGTTGGTGCTGAGGCCTTGAAGTCTTTCCTTGGAACCTGGCATGCCAATCCCTTTCTGGACAGGGAGGCTCTGGTAGTTTTTTCAAAATTTGATAAAACCCAAATTTTGCCTGGGACAAATTCCAAAAATACAAACATTATTCAAATTTACTTTTTATTTCTCTGAGCCCTCAAACGTAATAACTTCGTATAGCATACATTAGACGAAGTTATACGATTTTATTAATGGGATTTTTCTTTTATTTTATTTATGCCTGTGAAATGACACCTGTGGAGACTTGTCTTTGGAGTTGCATCCCAGCTTATACTTCAAAATGACAAATATTTTTAGTTGGTGCACATTAGGCAAATTTAATAATTTAATTATTAGTATTATTATTAAATTTAATTATTAGCATTAGTAATTTGATACTACTAAATTTGCCTAATGTGCATCTGCTTAAAACATTTGTCATTTGGCCCGGTGGCGCACTGCTACAGTGTGCCGCTTGGGAGCGCGGCAGCGCTCCCGCTGAGGGTTCAGATCCCACATACAGACCGGTTCCCGCTCACTGGCTGAGCGAGGTGTGGGCACGGCACCGAGGTTTGCGATCCCGTTGCCGGTCCTGGTCCGGGACGGGCACGACACTGAGGGTTGCGATCCATTGCCGGACACGAAAAAAGACAAAAAGGAAAAAAAAAAAAAAATTTGTCATTTTTTTTTTTAAATGACCAGTAAGGGGATCTTAACCCTTGACTTGGTGTCATCAGCACCACACTCTCCCAAGTGAGCTAACTGGCCGTCCCTATA
>NW_007739557.1:17436-19539 GCF_000696425.1 Galeopterus variegatus | reverse complement strand
TTAGGATCCAAGCAGTGGGATTGCTCTGGGCCACAGGTACATGATGGCTCCTGCAATTGTGACCGGCCCCCTTCCTCTGTGTTTATGTCTGCTTCTGACAGGTGGCCTGGCCGAGGCAGGCAAGCTGCTGGTGGTACCCATGGATGGGAGCCACTGGTTTTCTATGCGTTCGGTTGTGGAGAAACTCATGCATAGAGGCCATGAGGTGGTCGTAGTCATGCCAGGGGTGAGTTGGCAACTGGGAAAATTGTCGAATTGGACAGTAAAGACTTATTCAACTTCTTACACTCTGGAGGATTTGGATCACAAGTTCATGGTTTTTGCCAATGATCAATGGAAAACTCCAGCACAAAGTATATTTTCTTTACTCATGAGTTCAGCCTACAGTTTTATGGAATTGTTTTTTTCACATTGTAGGAGTTTGTTTAATGACAGGAAATTAATAGAATACTTGAAAGAGAGTTCTTTTGATGCAGTTTTCCTGGATCCATTTGACGTGTGTGGCTTGATTGTTGCCAAATATTTTTCACTCCCATCTGTGGTCTTCTCCAGGGCGATATTTTGCTATTATCTTGAAGAAGGTGCACAGAGCCCCAGTCCTCTTTCTTATGTTCCCAGATTTTTCTCAGGGTTCTCAGATGTCATGACCTTCAAGGAGAGAGTACGGAACTACATTTTCCACTTGGAGGAGCAATTATTTTGCCCCTTTCTTTTCAAAAGTGCCTTAGACATTGCCTCTGAAATTCTCCAGACACCTGTGACAGCATCTGATCTCTTCAGCCACACATCCATTTGGTTGTTACGAACTGACTTTGTTTTGGAATATCCTAGACCTGTGATGCCCAACATTTTCTTTGTTGGTGGCATCAACTGCAGTCCCTGCAAGCCACTGCCTCAGGTGAGTTATCCCTTCTTTAGCACACGAAGAATAATATGGCTTGGCCCTTGAACAAAGAGATTCCTTATTGAGGTGTGATTTGTCATTTAGAGGTGTCACATTTGGTATTTCTTTTTGGTTTAATGAATTATTTAGTGCCAATCCATTTGACTGTGGGCTGGCACATTTTCTAAAGCTGCCCTCATTGACATGTGTGTGTATACCATTGATATAAGTGTATTTCATCTTCAGGCTGCATTTTGAATACTGTTTTTGGAAAAATACTGAAAAACACATTAAGAAATGAAATCTTCCTTTTTGGTAATCCTGTGCTACCCCTGCAGGNTTTTTTTATGTTGATAATAATTTTTTTACAATGAGAACTTTAATACATGCAGTATAAGGTTGTAACTTTATTGTTTCTCAGTGGATAGTTAGTTCATTGTCCCAACTCCATTTAATAAAAAGTCCATTCTTCATTTATGGAACGAAAATGCATCTTCATCATATTTTAAATTTCTATATTCATTTGCATCTGCTTATGAACTCTGTTTAGTGTCAGAATTGTATCAAAGTGTAGGACACCCAGCACGTGTTGGAGAATTGGTCATTTTGGGGAAAATCCCCACCCCTGTGGTCACAGAAGCATTCTATGAGTGACAGTATAAAGGAAAAAAAGTTTTGTTTTTTTCTCTAATATATACAAGTGAATAAATTTAATGGACAAATTCTTCTCAAAGGAGAACACACGGTTCTTTAAATGTCCCTGTTTACCAGTGAATCCCACCACTCGAAAGAAAAATGAAAACGAAGCTTGAGAATCAAATGGTTAGGCAAATCAAAAGGTAGTTCAGTCGTTCCGCAAGTATTCACTGAGAGCCTGCTGTATGCTGGGCATTGTTGTAGACACTGGATCCAGCAGAGAAGACGACAAACATTGTCCCTGCCCTAGAGGTGCCCCCAGTAGATGGAGGAGAAACATAATAAATCAACAATAGTTTCGGTGGTGATGAGGAAGAAGGGAAGGGGCCTCAGGGTGATGGGCTGAGCTATATCTTTCTGTGTTTTTCAGTATTTTTTCAAAAGTAGTATTTTTTAATACAAAATGCAGC
Source organism: Galeopterus variegatus (assembly GCF_000696425.1). NCBI lineage: Eukaryota > Metazoa > Chordata > Mammalia > Dermoptera > Cynocephalidae > Galeopterus > Galeopterus variegatus. Next base: position 17,550 of record NW_007739557.1, on the reverse strand, counting down.
CTGAAGATGATATACGTCATATCAATTGTATCTTCGATTTAATCTTCGGTTTTGTTGCTTTTCTCTATTGTTTTTCAATTCTCTATGGTTAATTTCCTGTGTACTCTATTCGTC
>NW_007739557.1:14468-15984 GCF_000696425.1 Galeopterus variegatus | reverse complement strand
TTTTCTATTAAATGACTGTTTCCTAGAGTAAGATTTTAATTCCTTTAATAATATTTCCACTGTTTTTAAGTAACTTTCTGAGTGGTTATTCTAGGCCTTACCATATACATTTGAACTTAGTAGTATCTAAATCAGATTTATAGTAACTGAACTCCAGTTAAATATAGAAATGTTACTTCTGTACAGGTGTAGTTCTTTTCATTCCTTTTTGTGATAATATTGATATACATATTACATCTATCCGTACATGGCACAAAACCAATACTACATTGTTAGAGTATTACTTTATAAAAATATACATGTGTTAAAGACTCTGAGAGAAGAGAAAAAAGTGTATCTGCACAGAGTTTCTTATGTTGCTCTTATTTATAATTTCTGGTTCTTTTCATTAGTTTTTGTGGATCTGAGTTACCATTTAGTGTCATTTCTCAGCTCAATTCAGCTTTGCCATCACCTGCCTCCTTTGTGCTGTTATTGTTAAATATATTACACTTCTGTATGTTATAGGCCCAACAATGCAATTAGATACGTATTGCTTTTGAAAACTGCTTTTAAAATCATTTAAGAGAATAAAGGAGAAGAAATATGCATTCATCTTTTAAAAAATTACTTTATTACTGACTCATCTTTTAAAAATTACTTTATTGCTGATGCTTTTTGTTTTCTTGGTATGTGGATTCAAATTATTGAATGGGGCCACTTGCTTTTAACTGAAAGTCTTCCTTTAGTGTTTCTTGGAAGTCAAGTCTACTAGCAACAAATTCTGTTTTTGTTCATGTTNTTCCTTTAGTGTTTCTTGGAAGTCAAGTCTACTAGCAACAAATTCTGTTTTTGTTCATGTTGGAATGTTTTATTAATGGGATATTGCTTTTATTTTATTTGTGCCTGTGAAATGATACTCTTTAGAGACTTGTCTTCAGAGTTGCATCACAGCTTATCCTGCAAAATTGCACATATTTTTAGCAGGTGCACGCTAGGGAAATTCAATGGTAATATATAGTATTTCAAGAATCAGGAGTGAGATTACCTTCTGCAGTGGAGAGAAGGTGGTGATATTGCTTGTGGTAAGAGAGAAATGGTTTGAGGGCCTGGGAGAAGCTTTGAAGAAAGAAGAAAGTGAGGTGATAGCTCTAGGAAGTTGAAGGTCTTGCCTCAGATTACAGTAGGGAGATTGTATTCAGGAACATCTTCATGAAATTCACCATTACATTGGTATCTTTTAATGTCCTGAGCAGATGGGTGTACGACAGTTCAGATACATAATTTGTGTTCCCCAATTGGACAGGAGGGGCCCTTTGTTGAAAAATTAAGAATTTTAGGACAGTGACAGCACAATATTAAACAAAGCACAAATCCCTTCTAAATGTGGGGTGCGGGGTGACTGCACAGGTCGCACATGTGTGAAGCCTGCCCTGGCAGAGGGAAAGGGAGAGCAGGGAAAGGGAGATCTGGGAAAGCAAGAGAACCAGGCTGTGGCCTTGCACCACCTCAAGGGTGTGACCTATGCCATGTGTTA
>NW_007739557.1:11954-13236 GCF_000696425.1 Galeopterus variegatus | reverse complement strand
CACTGGCTGAGCGAGGTGTGGGAGCAACACCGAGGGTTGCGATCCCATTGCCGGTCCCCGGCCCAGTACGGGCGCGACACTGAGGGTTGTGATCCGTTGCCGGACACGATAAAAGACAAAAAAAAACAAAAAGGAAAAAAAAATAAAATAAAATCCCATTGATCTTTCAGCTGCAGTAGACATGGTCAGAGCAAATAGCCACTATTCTCAGCATGAGCGAGATACAAGAGGGTGTCCAGGCTGGCATGTTGCCAATGACTTTACAGTGACTTAGGAAGATTTCTTTTAGGGGGTTTTCAAACCTTATGGTTGCAGTGCTGATGAGAGGTGGATTAAATATGTGATAAGAAGACTTGGGGGATTAGTGTTGCTTTCCTGCCTCTGCCCGTCACTCAAGACGCATGTCCTAGCCCACTCCCACCTCCTCAATCCTGACTAGTCATGGAATCCTTGGAATCTCTGAGCTGATGATGACCATGAATCAGAACACTATGGAATGATTTCAACATTTTTCATTTTGAGTTTACCATATAAGCCTACTCTCATATAGTTTTGTCTTTGTTTTTCTGTGAAAATTAGAATTTTCATAAGGAAATTCTAATCTGAATTTCTTTATGAAAATGTGGTGGGCGCTAACTATGCATGTCCTTAAGGAAGGATGATGTGTCATCCTTTAAAGCAATCATTTTGGGGTTATAAGCATTCAGTGTTTGAAGACTCTACCTCATGTTCTGTTTTAGGTATTTTAATTTCTATTGTGATATATGTAGGTCCTTTTGAATTTAAACTTCAAACTAGTAAAATACGCTAGTATGTGAATGAAATATTAAGTCTTTGGCTGTTACAGTTTCTCAGAATATGTAGGCCTTTGTATGGTAGATTTTGGTCTTTATCACCTCCGGAAAGTTTGTTCTTTTGAAATTGCATCATGTGTTTTCAATTGAGTCCATTAGAAAATCAACATTATTGAGGTATTCTTTACATGCTGTAAATGCATCATTTTAACTGTGTATTTCTGCCTTCTAATAATTTTATATACGTGTGCAGCTACCACCACATTGAAGACATGGACCACTCCATGAGCTAGTAGCTTCCCTTGTGTCCTGCTCCGTTACCTAATACCTGCCCCCAGCCTTAGGCAACCACTGACCTGGTTTCTGTCATTGGACAATAGAGTTGTCTTTCGAGAGTTCGTCTGAATGGAATCACACCAGTGAGGACGGAAAACGTGCATGTGTACTGTAGCGTGTCTGGAGTCCTCTAGTCTTTTTGGATTCATCCA
>NW_007739557.1:9902-10725 GCF_000696425.1 Galeopterus variegatus | reverse complement strand
TTTTACATTGTCTTCATTCTAGTGGGTGGGTAGTGTAATTTCATCATGGTTTTAATATGTGGTTCTTTTATGACTGATGCTGATGAACATCTTTTCTTGTGCTTAGTCATCATATGCACTTCTTTTTTTAAAAAGTGCCCCTTCAATTCTCCTGTTCATTTCTTTTAGGTGATTTGTCATCGTAGTTTCGAGTTGTAAGAGTTCTTTATGTATTCTGGATACAGATCCTTTGTCAGATATGTTTTGCCAATGTTCTTCTGATGTGTTGCTTAGATTTTTTTTCACTTTTAAAACTATATCTTTCAAAGAGCAAAAGTTTAAGATGTTAATGAAGTTCAATATTCTAATTTTTTTTGTTTGGTTTTTACTTTTGTGCAAACATTCTATCTAAACATTCTTTCCCTACTTGATGCGTGAAGATTGTCTCCTATGTTTTCTTCAAAAATTTAAGTTTTAGTTTTTGTGTTTCGGTCTATGGGAGTGGCAGAGGTGAGCACTGTCACTAGCGGGCAGGCTTGAGGGATGCCCTTTTCTCTCTCTGGACTCTTCTGGGGTGACCTCACTGACACCCATGGCATCAATCACGACCACGTGCAGATGGCTCCATGTCTACCTGAGCAGCCCAGACCCCTCCTTGGCTGCAGATCCTGAGGCTGATGCCTCACACATTTCCTGCTGGAGTCTCCAGGCACCAGGAATGTGTGCAAGGTCTTCTCTCCCCACAGTCCTGCTCTGCCCGGGCCCCCATGTCTGACAGGACCACCATTACCCAGGTGCCTGGCTCTCCCCCGGGGTGTCCAATGTGCAACTAGAAATCAGATGA
>NW_007739557.1:6658-8306 GCF_000696425.1 Galeopterus variegatus | reverse complement strand
GAGGCATCCAGGGAAGACCGTGGAAAGAAACACAGGAACAGAATGGCCATGCGACTTATGTGATGCAGCTACACGCCAAGGAACATTTTGCAGGAGCTCATAGTTGCTATCTCTGAGTATTGGTTAATAGCAGGGACTCATGCATTACCAGACCAAAATGCTTCTAGGTGAATTTTAAGATCTGTTTTGTCATGTTTAAAATCCCAGTGAGATTGTGTTTGGCCTTGTGTCAAATCTGTAGCTAAATTTGGAACAATCAAGAATGTTATAAAGTGAAAGCTTTGTTGTGTGCCCCTTCATCTATTCTAGTCTGGACGTTTGTCTCTAATTGGAGCAGAGAAAATCCCAGCACCTTTATGATTTCCCAGGTTTGTTGTGTGTTTCTACTTGGCATTTGATGTTGGGCAGTGGACACATGGCAGATCCTCACAGTGAGCAGAGCTGGAAATGTTGCCCTGGTGCACCTCTCTCCAGGTGGCCACTGCAGGCACTAGCTGTACCAGTAAGAGGGACCACTGAGTTCTCAGCACAGTTGTGACAAGAGAGTGAATGTGTGGCAGAAATGATAGGATTTGACCAATGAGGAGAAGGACAGAAACGGAGCCTTGAAAAAATATACCTTATGTGGCTGGGACAGAAAGAGGGGCCAGAAAATGAGAGCGGAGAGCTGCTGTTGGAGAGGAAGTAAGAGAACCAGGACTCTGGAGTCAGCCTACAAGAAAGGGTTAAACCCAAATGTTCCCTGCACACTGGCAGCTGGTATACACAGAGCACATCTTGTCATGCACACATCTGCCCCGTGGAGGGCTCTTATTACGGTGCATCTCTAGTGGGGGTAACTTCGTCCCCTAGGGAAGGCTCAGCCTCGCCAGCCATGGCNCCCCGGGGTGTCCAATGTGCAACTAGAAATCAGATGACACCAATATGTAGATAAAAAGTCATTGCATGAATTTAGAATGGGGAGCGTCTCTTGCCTGTGACAGTGACACTCTCACAGCATGTTCCCACTCTCACCCTGTGCTCATTAGCAGGCTGCTTAATGGGCATAGGCATTTTAATGGGGTTGAGGAATAGCTCAGAGGCTGAGGTATTCCCTCCCACAGCTGAGCATCCCTCTCTCCTGCCCTGTGTGTTCACAGCTCCCAGAGGACCGTCCTCTCTGGGCAGTTGGGGATGTCCCCATAGACTTGCATTCTTTGTGCCCTTCTTGCCTGTGCTGCCCTGGAGCTGCGAGTGCCCCCTGGTGGGCACCTCCATTGACTGTGTCTCCTATCTGTTCTGTCTCTGAAGGAGGGGCCATGGCTTTTATTCAGGCCCTGCCCTCTGCAGAAACAGTATCCGAAGTGGACTCCATGGGTCCAGGCTGAACCCTGTCGAACATTCTTAGTCCTTTGCAAGAGGGATAGTTCAGGAACACAAACCTGGTGGTGCCACATCTCCTTCAGTGGCCTTCCTGGCCTTCAGGATGAGGGTCAAGCTCTCAGCTTAGTACACAAGGCCAGGTGCGATCTGGCTCCTGGTTATGGGTTGAATTTGAACCCTCCCTGTCCCCAGTAATGATATGTCAAAGTCCTAATCCCTAGTACTTTCCAGTGTGACCTTATTTGTAGATAAATCTTTACAGAGGAAGTTTAAAGAGGTCATTATG
>NW_007739557.1:3736-4623 GCF_000696425.1 Galeopterus variegatus | reverse complement strand
CAAATGCCGGCAAGGATGCGGATAAAGAGGAACTCATATATTGTAGGTGGGAGAGTAAATCACTACAGCTGTTACGGAAAACAGTATGGAACTTTCTCAAAAAACTGCAGATAGAACTATCATATGATTCAGTAATTCTTCGTATACTGGGTATTTATCCAAACGAATGGAAATGATTATGTCGAAGGGACACCTGTACTCCCATGTTCATCGCAGTGCTATTCACAATAGGCATGGGTTGGAAGCAACGTAAATGTCCTTCGACAGATGACTGGGTTAAAACAAGGTGCTATATAGTGAATGGAATATTACTCAACCACAAAAAAGAATGAAATTCTGCCATTTGCCCCAACATGGNTGGGGGTAACTTCGTCCCCTAGGGAAGGCTCAGCCTCGCCAGCCATGGCAGACTGAGCCAGGCGTGAAGACATAGGTGCAGGGAGACAGAGAGCAGGACAGCCTAGGGAGCCTGCGTGCATCGTCCATGGAGAGAGGACGAGGAGGTGCGAGCAATCTCACTGAGCAGTGGGGAAGTGACTTTCTGGAGCAGGGCCAGCCTCAAGGGCATGGGACCCTTTTGGATGCACAGGGTCTCGCCTTCAGAAGGCCTCCCATTTGCTTTCTCTATTATGAAATTTGAACAAGGTCCTCCAGAAATTATGTAGCTCGTCCTGTTAGGTAGAAGTCTGTCCTTATGAGGCCTACAGGTATATCACAAAATCTTCATCATCACTAATCGTCAGAGAAATGGAAATAAAAACCACAATGAGATATAATCTCGTCTTAGTTAGGATGGCCATTATTTAAAAAAAACCATAGAAAACACCAAATGCCGGCAAGGATGCGGATAAAGAGGAACTCATATATTGTAGGTGGGAGAGTAAATC
>NW_007739557.1:0-1909 GCF_000696425.1 Galeopterus variegatus | reverse complement strand
GCCGGGTGCCAGCGACTCCTTAAGACCAGTGTGCACAGCAGAGCCGCGGGCACACCGCCTCGCGGGGGACAGGGCGGGAGGGGAGACGCAGGAGGGGCTGGGCTGCGAGGAGGGCGTGGAGCCGCGAGAGCCACTCAGCTGGGGACAGGGCAGTGTCTTCTGGACTTCGCGCCGGAGGGCGCTGTCGACCTCGACAAGAAAGGGAGAAGGAGGCAGAGCCGCGAGCGCGGGGACATAGGAGCAGAGGCTGCGATGGGGACTACTTCCAATTAGGCCCCGTGTGGACAGCGGCAGATAAAGAGCCTAAAAGCTGGAGCCAGATGTGGAACTGGAATCTTTTCCTGTCTTGTAAAATGCAGGACACTAGAGGATGGACATTTGTCCAATACCACTGGCTCCCATGGGACAGACACTTGTGGAAGTTTTCAAGCTCTGTTTCTGAAGAATCTTACAGCTGGCAAAGGATGTCTCTACAGGTCCAGTCCTAGAGGACGTCCTGCAAGATTTTGTTTAGAAAAAACCAAAATAACCTAAAACAGGTTTTCACGGTTTTAAGAAGTATGAAACCAGCAAGTGAATGAAACCTCTTTATCAAAATCAAATGGAAATCTATCAGCTGATAGTAGATTTTACAAAAACAATGCGGCGCATTCATTCACGAGAACATAATTTGGTGAGGACAAGGACTGAAGGACGGACACATGCTACAGCATAAATGACCCTGAAAACATTACCTCAAGTGCAAGAAGCCAGTTACCATAGATCTCATGTCGTATGATTCCATTTCTATGAAATGTCCAGAACAGGCAAATGCACAGGGACAGAGAGTAGATTTGCGGCTGTCAGGGGCTGCAGGGGACAGGGGAGTGACTGCTAATGGGTATCACGTTTCTTATNCCTCACGTTGTAAATATAACCGTAGGTTAAGTATTTTACCGGAATAAAAAAAAAAGAAGAAGAAAATATGAGCAGTGCACGCTGTGTGCACATGACTCAGCTCGCTTGACAGCCGGAAAAGGCAGTGACGCTCGTGGGAAGCAGGCACGTGGCACGCCACAGACAGGGGACAGCAGGAAGGGACACGTCAGGCGCGGATTGGCTTCTAAGAGCCGGCAGTGTCTGCACAGGATCCTCCCACGAAGGTGGCGGCGACTGCTGNCTGATAGTAGATTTTACAAAAACAATGCGGCGCATTCATTCACGAGAACATAATTTGGTGATGACAAGGACTGAAGGACGGACACATGCTACAGCATAAATGACCCTGAAAACATTACCTCAAGTGCAAGAAGCCAGTTACCATAGATCTCATGTTGTATGATTCCACTTCTATGAAATGTCCAGAGCAGGCAAATGCACAGGGACAGAGAGTAGATTAGTGGCTGTCAGGGACTGCAGGGGACAGGGGAGTGACTGCTAATGGGTATCACGTTTCTTATTTGGGAGGTAAAAATGTTCAAAAATTGGTCGTAGTGATAGTTGCACAACCCCGTGAACATACTCAAAAATCACTGAATTGTACCCTTAATAACAATAAATTTTGTGGTGTCTAAAGTATATCTCAATAAAGGTGTCTTTTTTTTTTTNTTTTTTTTTTTGTAAAGGGAAGTAAAAAGCCCAAACATACACCAAAAATCTAACTACCTGCTTAAGGAATCTATTATTGCCCCATTTATTTGAAAGGCCACGCCTTACCTCTTTATTCACATAGTTTAAGGAGTATTTCTGGTGAGGAGAAGACCACAGTTCAGAGTTTATTGTAGTCAAACTAACATTATTCCTATCATTGCCTCTTTCAATTCTCTGACTGTCTCTCATACGTGTATTTGCAGGAATACACCTATTCAATAAAAAGTGGTAGACCTGGATTTGCTTGCATTTGTACAGCTAACAGCTCATGAATATTGAC